>NW_027444998.1:0-159210 GCF_048569485.1 Anomaloglossus baeobatrachus
TTGGTGGAGATGATATTTAATAAAATAAGTAGAAATCCACTAAAAGTTTTGTTTGGTTATCTTGCAATCCCGAGATAATCGTCTCCATGCTCCAAATCCATTTTAAAGCCATTTTTAAGGCATTTCGCGCATACATGAAATGAACACATTTTTCTCCAAAACTATAACAGATGCAAGCTTGTCCTGTTTGGTGGAGATGATATTTAATAAAATAAGTAGAAATCCACTAAAAGTTTTGTTTGGTTATCTTGCAATCCCGAGATAATCGTCTCCATGCTCCAAATCCATTTTAAAGCCATTTTTAAGGCATTTCGCGCATACATGAAATGAACACATTTTTCTCCAAAACTATAACAGATGCAAGCTTGTCCTGTTTGGTGGAGATGATATTTAATAAAATAAGTAGAAATCCACTAAAAGTTTTGTTTGGTTATCTTGCAATCCCGAGATAATCGTCTCCATGCTCCAAATCCATTTTAAAGCCATTTTTAAGGCATTTCGCGCATACATGAAATGAACACATTTTTCTCCAAAACTATAACGATGCAAGCTTGTCCTGTTTGGTGGAGATGATATTTAATAAAATAAGTAGAAATCCACTAAAAGTTTTGTTTGGTTATCTTGCAATCCCGAGATAATCGTCTCCATGCTCCAAATCCATTTTAAAGCCATTTTTAAGGCATTTCGCGCATACATGAAATGAACACATTTTTCTCCAAAACTATAACAGATGCAAGCTTGTCCTGTTTGGTGGAGATGATATTTAATAAAATAAGTAGAAATCCACTAAAAGTTTTGTTTGGTTATCTTGCAATCCCGAGATAATCGTCTCCATGCTCCAAATCCATTTTAAAGCCATTTTTAAGGCATTTCGCGCATACATGAAATGAACACATTTTTCTCCAAAACTATAACAGATGCAAGCTTGTCCTGTTTGGTGGAGATGATATTTAATAAAATAAGTAGAAATCCACTAAAAGTTTTGTTTGGTTATCTTGCAATCCCGAGATAATCGTCTCCATGCTCCAAATCCATTTTAAAGCCATTTTTAAGGCATTTCGCGCATACATGAAATGAACACATTTTTCTCCAAAACTATAACAGATGCAAGCTTGTCCTGTTTGGTGGAGATGATATTTAATAAAATAAGTAGAAATCCACTAAAAGTTTTGTTTGGTTATCTTGCAATCCCGAGATAATCGTCTCCATGCTCCAAATCCATTTTAAAGCCATTTTTAAGGCATTTCGCGCATACATGAAATGAACACATTTTTCTCCAAAACTATAACAGATGCAAGCTTGTCCTGTTTGGTGGAGATGATATTTAATAAAATAAGTAGAAATCCACTAAAAGTTTTGTTTGGTTATCTTGCAATCCCGAGATAATCGTCTCCATGCTCCAAATCCATTTTAAAGCCATTTTTAAGGCATTTCGCGCATACATGAAATGAACACATTTTTCTCCAAAACTATAACAGATGCAAGCTTGTCCTGTTTGGTGGAGATGATATTTAATAAAATAAGTAGAAATCCACTAAAAGTTTTGTTTGGTTATCTTGCAATCCCGAGATAATCGTCTCCATGCTCCAAATCCATTTTAAAGCCATTTTTAAGGCATTTCGCGCATACATGAAATGAACACATTTTTCTCCAAAACTATAACAGATGCAAGCTTGTCCTGTTTGGTGGAGATGATATTTAATAAAATAAGTAGAAATCCACTAAAAGTTTTGTTTGGTTATCTTGCAATCCCGAGATAATCGTCTCCATGCTCCAAATCCATTTTAAAGCCATTTTTAAGGCATTTCGCGCATACATGAAATGAACACATTTTTCTCCAAAACTATAACAGATGCAAGCTTGTCCTGTTTGGTGGAGATGATATTTAATAAAATAAGTAGAAATCCACTAAAAGTTTTGTTTGGTTATCTTGCAATCCCGAGATAATCGTCTCCATGCTCCAAATCCATTTTAAAGCCATTTTTAAGGCATTTCGCGCATACATGAAATGAACACATTTTTCTCCAAAACTATAACAGATGCAAGCTTGTCCTGTTTGGTGGAGATGATATTTAATAAAATAAGTAGAAATCCACTAAAAGTTTTGTTTGGTTATCTTGCAATCCCGAGATAATCGTCTCCATGCTCCAAATCCATTTTAAAGCCATTTTTAAGGCATTTCGCGCATACATGAAATGAACACATTTTTCTCCAAAACTATAACAGATGCAAGCTTGTCCTGTTTGGTGGAGATGATATTTAATAAAATAAGTAGAAATCCACTAAAAGTTTTGTTTGGTTATCTTGCAATCCCGAGATAATCGTCTCCATGCTCCAAATCCATTTTAAAGCCATTTTTAAGGCATTTCGCGCATACATGAAATGAACACATTTTTCTCCAAAACTATAACAGATGCAAGCTTGTCCTGTTTGGTGGAGATGATATTTAATAAAATAAGTAGAAATCCACTAAAAGTTTTGTTTGGTTATCTTGCAATCCCGAGATAATCGTCTCCATGCTCCAAATCCATTTTAAAGCCATTTTTAAGGCATTTCGCGCATACATGAAATGAACACATTTTTCTCCAAAACTATAACAGATGCAAGCTTGTCCTGTTTGGTGGAGATGATATTTAATAAAATAAGTAGAAATCCACTAAAAGTTTTGTTTGGTTATCTTGCAATCCCGAGATAATCGTCTCCATGCTCCAAATCCATTTTAAAGCCATTTTTAAGGCATTTCGCGCATACATGAAATGAACACATTTTTCTCCAAAACTATAACAGATGCAAGCTTGTCCTGTTTGGTGGAGATGATATTTAATAAAATAAGTAGAAATCCACTAAAAGTTTTGTTTGGTTATCTTGCAATCCCGAGATAATCGTCTCCATGCTCCAAATCCATTTTAAAGCCATTTTTAAGGCATTTCGCGCATACATGAAATGAACACATTTTTCTCCAAAACTATAACAGATGCAAGCTTGTCCTGTTTGGTGGAGATGATATTTAATAAAATAAGTAGAAATCCACTAAAAGTTTTGTTTGGTTATCTTGCAATCCCGAGATAATCGTCTCCATGCTCCAAATCCATTTTAAAGCCATTTTTAAGGCATTTCGCGCATACATGAAATGAACACATTTTTCTCCAAAACTATAACAGATGCAAGCTTGTCCTGTTTGGTGGAGATGATATTTAATAAAATAAGTAGAAATCCACTAAAAGTTTTGTTTGGTTATCTTGCAATCCCGAGATAATCGTCTCCATGCTCCAAATCCATTTTAAAGCCATTTTTAAGGCATTTCGCGCATACATGAAATGAACACATTTTTCTCCAAAACTATAACAGATGCAAGCTTGTCCTGTTTGGTGGAGATGATATTTAATAAAATAAGTAGAAATCCACTAAAAGTTTTGTTTGGTTATCTTGCAATCCCGAGATAATCGTCTCCATGCTCCAAATCCATTTTAAAGCCATTTTTAAGGCATTTCGCGCATACATGAAATGAACACATTTTTCTCCAAAACTATAACAGATGCAAGCTTGTCCTGTTTGGTGGAGATGATATTTAATAAAATAAGTAGAAATCCACTAAAAGTTTTGTTTGGTTATCTTGCAATCCCGAGATAATCGTCTCCATGCTCCAAATCCATTTTAAAGCCATTTTTAAGGCATTTCGCGCATACATGAAATGAACACATTTTTCTCCAAAACTATAACAGATGCAAGCTTGTCCTGTTTGGTGGAGATGATATTTAATAAAATAAGTAGAAATCCACTAAAAGTTTTGTTTGGTTATCTTGCAATCCCGAGATAATCGTCTCCATGCTCCAAATCCATTTTAAAGCCATTTTTAAGGCATTTCGCGCATACATGAAATGAACACATTTTTCTCCAAAACTATAACAGATGCAAGCTTGTCCTGTTTGGTGGAGATGATATTTAATAAAATAAGTAGAAATCCACTAAAAGTTTTGTTTGGTTATCTTGCAATCCCGAGATAATCGTCTCCATGCTCCAAATCCATTTTAAAGCCATTTTTAAGGCATTTCGCGCATACATGAAATGAACACATTTTTCTCCAAAACTATAACAGATGCAAGCTTGTCCTGTTTGGTGGAGATGATATTTAATAAAATAAGTAGAAATCCACTAAAAGTTTTGTTTGGTTATCTTGCAATCCCGAGATAATCGTCTCCATGCTCCAAATCCATTTTAAAGCCATTTTTAAGGCATTTCGCGCATACATGAAATGAACACATTTTTCTCCAAAACTATAACAGATGCAAGCTTGTCCTGTTTGGTGGAGATGATATTTAATAAAATAAGTAGAAATCCACTAAAAGTTTTGTTTGGTTATCTTGCAATCCCGAGATAATCGTCTCCATGCTCCAAATCCATTTTAAAGCCATTTTTAAGGCATTTCGCGCATACATGAAATGAACACATTTTTCTCCAAAACTATAACAGATGCAAGCTTGTCCTGTTTGGTGGAGATGATATTTAATAAAATAAGTAGAAATCCACTAAAAGTTTTGTTTGGTTATCTTGCAATCCCGAGATAATCGTCTCCATGCTCCAAATCCATTTTAAAGCCATTTTTAAGGCATTTCGCGCATACATGAAATGAACACATTTTTCTCCAAAACTATAACAGATGCAAGCTTGTCCTGTTTGGTGGAGATGATATTTAATAAAATAAGTAGAAATCCACTAAAAGTTTTGTTTGGTTATCTTGCAATCCCGAGATAATCGTCTCCATGCTCCAAATCCATTTTAAAGCCATTTTTAAGGCATTTCGCGCATACATGAAATGAACACATTTTTCTCCAAAACTATAACAGATGCAAGCTTGTCCTGTTTGGTGGAGATGATATTTAATAAAATAAGTAGAAATCCACTAAAAGTTTTGTTTGGTTATCTTGCAATCCCGAGATAATCGTCTCCATGCTCCAAATCCATTTTAAAGCCATTTTTAAGGCATTTCGCGCATACATGAAATGAACACATTTTTCTCCAAAACTATAACAGATGCAAGCTTGTCCTGTTTGGTGGAGATGATATTTAATAAAATAAGTAGAAATCCACTAAAAGTTTTGTTTGGTTATCTTGCAATCCCGAGATAATCGTCTCCATGCTCCAAATCCATTTTAAAGCCATTTTTAAGGCATTTCGCGCATACATGAAATGAACACATTTTTCTCCAAAACTATAACAGATGCAAGCTTGTCCTGTTTGGTGGAGATGATATTTAATAAAATAAGTAGAAATCCACTAAAAGTTTTGTTTGGTTATCTTGCAATCCCGAGATAATCGTCTCCATGCTCCAAATCCATTTTAAAGCCATTTTTAAGGCATTTCGCGCATACATGAAATGAACACATTTTTCTCCAAAACTATAACAGATGCAAGCTTGTCCTGTTTGGTGGAGATGATATTTAATAAAATAAGTAGAAATCCACTAAAAGTTTTGTTTGGTTATCTTGCAATCCCGAGATAATCGTCTCCATGCTCCAAATCCATTTTAAAGCCATTTTTAAGGCATTTCGCGCATACATGAAATGAACACATTTTTCTCCAAAACTATAACAGATGCAAGCTTGTCCTGTTTGGTGGAGATGATATTTAATAAAATAAGTAGAAATCCACTAAAAGTTTTGTTTGGTTATCTTGCAATCCCGAGATAATCGTCTCCATGCTCCAAATCCATTTTAAAGCCATTTTTAAGGCATTTCGCGCATACATGAAATGAACACATTTTTCTCCAAAACTATAACAGATGCAAGCTTGTCCTGTTTGGTGGAGATGATATTTAATAAAATAAGTAGAAATCCACTAAAAGTTTTGTTTGGTTATCTTGCAATCCCGAGATAATCGTCTCCATGCTCCAAATCCATTTTAAAGCCATTTTTAAGGCATTTCGCGCATACATGAAATGAACACATTTTTCTCCAAAACTATAACAGATGCAAGCTTGTCCTGTTTGGTGGAGATGATATTTAATAAAATAAGTAGAAATCCACTAAAAGTTTTGTTTGGTTATCTTGCAATCCCGAGATAATCGTCTCCATGCTCCAAATCCATTTTAAAGCCATTTTTAAGGCATTTCGCGCATACATGAAATGAACACATTTTTCTCCAAAACTATAACAGATGCAAGCTTGTCCTGTTTGGTGGAGATGATATTTAATAAAATAAGTAGAAATCCACTAAAAGTTTTGTTTGGTTATCTTGCAATCCCGAGATAATCGTCTCCATGCTCCAAATCCATTTTAAAGCCATTTTTAAGGCATTTCGCGCATACATGAAATGAACACATTTTTCTCCAAAACTATAACAGATGCAAGCTTGTCCTGTTTGGTGGAGATGATATTTAATAAAATAAGTAGAAATCCACTAAAAGTTTTGTTTGGTTATCTTGCAATCCCGAGATAATCGTCTCCATGCTCCAAATCCATTTTAAAGCCATTTTTAAGGCATTTCGCGCATACATGAAATGAACACATTTTTCTCCAAAACTATAACAGATGCAAGCTTGTCCTGTTTGGTGGAGATGATATTTAATAAAATAAGTAGAAATCCACTAAAAGTTTTGTTTGGTTATCTTGCAATCCCGAGATAATCGTCTCCATGCTCCAAATCCATTTTAAAGCCATTTTTAAGGCATTTCGCGCATACATGAAATGAACACATTTTTCTCCAAAACTATAACAGATGCAAGCTTGTCCTGTTTGGTGGAGATGATATTTAATAAAATAAGTAGAAATCCACTAAAAGTTTTGTTTGGTTATCTTGCAATCCCGAGATAATCGTCTCCATGCTCCAAATCCATTTTAAAGCCATTTTTAAGGCATTTCGCGCATACATGAAATGAACACATTTTTCTCCAAAACTATAACAGATGCAAGCTTGTCCTGTTTGGTGGAGATGATATTTAATAAAATAAGTAGAAATCCACTAAAAGTTTTGTTTGGTTATCTTGCAATCCCGAGATAATCGTCTCCATGCTCCAAATCCATTTTAAAGCCATTTTTAAGGCATTTCGCGCATACATGAAATGAACACATTTTTCTCCAAAACTATAACAGATGCAAGCTTGTCCTGTTTGGTGGAGATGATATTTAATAAAATAAGTAGAAATCCACTAAAAGTTTTGTTTGGTTATCTTGCAATCCCGAGATAATCGTCTCCATGCTCCAAATCCATTTTAAAGCCATTTTTAAGGCATTTCGCGCATACATGAAATGAACACATTTTTCTCCAAAACTATAACAGATGCAAGCTTGTCCTGTTTGGTGGAGATGATATTTAATAAAATAAGTAGAAATCCACTAAAAGTTTTGTTTGGTTATCTTGCAATCCCGAGATAATCGTCTCCATGCTCCAAATCCATTTTAAAGCCATTTTTAAGGCATTTCGCGCATACATGAAATGAACACATTTTTCTCCAAAACTATAACAGATGCAAGCTTGTCCTGTTTGGTGGAGATGATATTTAATAAAATAAGTAGAAATCCACTAAAAGTTTTGTTTGGTTATCTTGCAATCCCGAGATAATCGTCTCCATGCTCCAAATCCATTTTAAAGCCATTTTTAAGGCATTTCGCGCATACATGAAATGAACACATTTTTCTCCAAAACTATAACAGATGCAAGCTTGTCCTGTTTGGTGGAGATGATATTTAATAAAATAAGTAGAAATCCACTAAAAGTTTTGTTTGGTTATCTTGCAATCCCGAGATAATCGTCTCCATGCTCCAAATCCATTTTAAAGCCATTTTTAAGGCATTTCGCGCATACATGAAATGAACACATTTTTCTCCAAAACTATAACAGATGCAAGCTTGTCCTGTTTGGTGGAGATGATATTTAATAAAATAAGTAGAAATCCACTAAAAGTTTTGTTTGGTTATCTTGCAATCCCGAGATAATCGTCTCCATGCTCCAAATCCATTTTAAAGCCATTTTTAAGGCATTTCGCGCATACATGAAATGAACACATTTTTCTCCAAAACTATAACAGATGCAAGCTTGTCCTGTTTGGTGGAGATGATATTTAATAAAATAAGTAGAAATCCACTAAAAGTTTTGTTTGGTTATCTTGCAATCCCGAGATAATCGTCTCCATGCTCCAAATCCATTTTAAAGCCATTTTTAAGGCATTTCGCGCATACATGAAATGAACACATTTTTCTCCAAAACTATAACAGATGCAAGCTTGTCCTGTTTGGTGGAGATGATATTTAATAAAATAAGTAGAAATCCACTAAAAGTTTTGTTTGGTTATCTTGCAATCCCGAGATAATCGTCTCCATGCTCCAAATCCATTTTAAAGCCATTTTTAAGGCATTTCGCGCATACATGAAATGAACACATTTTTCTCCAAAACTATAACAGATGCAAGCTTGTCCTGTTTGGTGGAGATGATATTTAATAAAATAAGTAGAAATCCACTAAAAGTTTTGTTTGGTTATCTTGCAATCCCGAGATAATCGTCTCCATGCTCCAAATCCATTTTAAAGCCATTTTTAAGGCATTTCGCGCATACATGAAATGAACACATTTTTCTCCAAAACTATAACAGATGCAAGCTTGTCCTGTTTGGTGGAGATGATATTTAATAAAATAAGTAGAAATCCACTAAAAGTTTTGTTTGGTTATCTTGCAATCCCGAGATAATCGTCTCCATGCTCCAAATCCATTTTAAAGCCATTTTTAAGGCATTTCGCGCATACATGAAATGAACACATTTTTCTCCAAAACTATAACAGATGCAAGCTTGTCCTGTTTGGTGGAGATGATATTTAATAAAATAAGTAGAAATCCACTAAAAGTTTTGTTTGGTTATCTTGCAATCCCGAGATAATCGTCTCCATGCTCCAAATCCATTTTAAAGCCATTTTTAAGGCATTTCGCGCATACATGAAATGAACACATTTTTCTCCAAAACTATAACAGATGCAAGCTTGTCCTGTTTGGTGGAGATGATATTTAATAAAATAAGTAGAAATCCACTAAAAGTTTTGTTTGGTTATCTTGCAATCCCGAGATAATCGTCTCCATGCTCCAAATCCATTTTAAAGCCATTTTTAAGGCATTTCGCGCATACATGAAATGAACACATTTTTCTCCAAAACTATAACAGATGCAAGCTTGTCCTGTTTGGTGGAGATGATATTTAATAAAATAAGTAGAAATCCACTAAAAGTTTTGTTTGGTTATCTTGCAATCCCGAGATAATCGTCTCCATGCTCCAAATCCATTTTAAAGCCATTTTTAAGGCATTTCGCGCATACATGAAATGAACACATTTTTCTCCAAAACTATAACAGATGCAAGCTTGTCCTGTTTGGTGGAGATGATATTTAATAAAATAAGTAGAAATCCACTAAAAGTTTTGTTTGGTTATCTTGCAATCCCGAGATAATCGTCTCCATGCTCCAAATCCATTTTAAAGCCATTTTTAAGGCATTTCGCGCATACATGAAATGAACACATTTTTCTCCAAAACTATAACAGATGCAAGCTTGTCCTGTTTGGTGGAGATGATATTTAATAAAATAAGTAGAAATCCACTAAAAGTTTTGTTTGGTTATCTTGCAATCCCGAGATAATCGTCTCCATGCTCCAAATCCATTTTAAAGCCATTTTTAAGGCATTTCGCGCATACATGAAATGAACACATTTTTCTCCAAAACTATAACAGATGCAAGCTTGTCCTGTTTGGTGGAGATGATATTTAATAAAATAAGTAGAAATCCACTAAAAGTTTTGTTTGGTTATCTTGCAATCCCGAGATAATCGTCTCCATGCTCCAAATCCATTTTAAAGCCATTTTTAAGGCATTTCGCGCATACATGAAATGAACACATTTTTCTCCAAAACTATAACAGATGCAAGCTTGTCCTGTTTGGTGGAGATGATATTTAATAAAATAAGTAGAAATCCACTAAAAGTTTTGTTTGGTTATCTTGCAATCCCGAGATAATCGTCTCCATGCTCCAAATCCATTTTAAAGCCATTTTTAAGGCATTTCGCGCATACATGAAATGAACACATTTTTCTCCAAAACTATAACAGATGCAAGCTTGTCCTGTTTGGTGGAGATGATATTTAATAAAATAAGTAGAAATCCACTAAAAGTTTTGTTTGGTTATCTTGCAATCCCGAGATAATCGTCTCCATGCTCCAAATCCATTTTAAAGCCATTTTTAAGGCATTTCGCGCATACATGAAATGAACACATTTTTCTCCAAAACTATAACAGATGCAAGCTTGTCCTGTTTGGTGGAGATGATATTTAATAAAATAAGTAGAAATCCACTAAAAGTTTTGTTTGGTTATCTTGCAATCCCGAGATAATCGTCTCCATGCTCCAAATCCATTTTAAAGCCATTTTTAAGGCATTTCGCGCATACATGAAATGAACACATTTTTCTCCAAAACTATAACAGATGCAAGCTTGTCCTGTTTGGTGGAGATGATATTTAATAAAATAAGTAGAAATCCACTAAAAGTTTTGTTTGGTTATCTTGCAATCCCGAGATAATCGTCTCCATGCTCCAAATCCATTTTAAAGCCATTTTTAAGGCATTTCGCGCATACATGAAATGAACACATTTTTCTCCAAAACTATAACAGATGCAAGCTTGTCCTGTTTGGTGGAGATGATATTTAATAAAATAAGTAGAAATCCACTAAAAGTTTTGTTTGGTTATCTTGCAATCCCGAGATAATCGTCTCCATGCTCCAAATCCATTTTAAAGCCATTTTTAAGGCATTTCGCGCATACATGAAATGAACACATTTTTCTCCAAAACTATAACAGATGCAAGCTTGTCCTGTTTGGTGGAGATGATATTTAATAAAATAAGTAGAAATCCACTAAAAGTTTTGTTTGGTTATCTTGCAATCCCGAGATAATCGTCTCCATGCTCCAAATCCATTTTAAAGCCATTTTTAAGGCATTTCGCGCATACATGAAATGAACACATTTTTCTCCAAAACTATAACAGATGCAAGCTTGTCCTGTTTGGTGGAGATGATATTTAATAAAATAAGTAGAAATCCACTAAAAGTTTTGTTTGGTTATCTTGCAATCCCGAGATAATCGTCTCCATGCTCCAAATCCATTTTAAAGCCATTTTTAAGGCATTTCGCGCATACATGAAATGAACACATTTTTCTCCAAAACTATAACAGATGCAAGCTTGTCCTGTTTGGTGGAGATGATATTTAATAAAATAAGTAGAAATCCACTAAAAGTTTTGTTTGGTTATCTTGCAATCCCGAGATAATCGTCTCCATGCTCCAAATCCATTTTAAAGCCATTTTTAAGGCATTTCGCGCATACATGAAATGAACACATTTTTCTCCAAAACTATAACAGATGCAAGCTTGTCCTGTTTGGTGGAGATGATATTTAATAAAATAAGTAGAAATCCACTAAAAGTTTTGTTTGGTTATCTTGCAATCCCGAGATAATCGTCTCCATGCTCCAAATCCATTTTAAAGCCATTTTTAAGGCATTTCGCGCATACATGAAATGAACACATTTTTCTCCAAAACTATAACAGATGCAAGCTTGTCCTGTTTGGTGGAGATGATATTTAATAAAATAAGTAGAAATCCACTAAAAGTTTTGTTTGGTTATCTTGCAATCCCGAGATAATCGTCTCCATGCTCCAAATCCATTTTAAAGCCATTTTTAAGGCATTTCGCGCATACATGAAATGAACACATTTTTCTCCAAAACTATAACAGATGCAAGCTTGTCCTGTTTGGTGGAGATGATATTTAATAAAATAAGTAGAAATCCACTAAAAGTTTTGTTTGGTTATCTTGCAATCCCGAGATAATCGTCTCCATGCTCCAAATCCATTTTAAAGCCATTTTTAAGGCATTTCGCGCATACATGAAATGAACACATTTTTCTCCAAAACTATAACAGATGCAAGCTTGTCCTGTTTGGTGGAGATGATATTTAATAAAATAAGTAGAAATCCACTAAAAGTTTTGTTTGGTTATCTTGCAATCCCGAGATAATCGTCTCCATGCTCCAAATCCATTTTAAAGCCATTTTTAAGGCATTTCGCGCATACATGAAATGAACACATTTTTCTCCAAAACTATAACAGATGCAAGCTTGTCCTGTTTGGTGGAGATGATATTTAATAAAATAAGTAGAAATCCACTAAAAGTTTTGTTTGGTTATCTTGCAATCCCGAGATAATCGTCTCCATGCTCCAAATCCATTTTAAAGCCATTTTTAAGGCATTTCGCGCATACATGAAATGAACACATTTTTCTCCAAAACTATAACAGATGCAAGCTTGTCCTGTTTGGTGGAGATGATATTTAATAAAATAAGTAGAAATCCACTAAAAGTTTTGTTTGGTTATCTTGCAATCCCGAGATAATCGTCTCCATGCTCCAAATCCATTTTAAAGCCATTTTTAAGGCATTTCGCGCATACATGAAATGAACACATTTTTCTCCAAAACTATAACAGATGCAAGCTTGTCCTGTTTGGTGGAGATGATATTTAATAAAATAAGTAGAAATCCACTAAAAGTTTTGTTTGGTTATCTTGCAATCCCGAGATAATCGTCTCCATGCTCCAAATCCATTTTAAAGCCATTTTTAAGGCATTTCGCGCATACATGAAATGAACACATTTTTCTCCAAAACTATAACAGATGCAAGCTTGTCCTGTTTGGTGGAGATGATATTTAATAAAATAAGTAGAAATCCACTAAAAGTTTTGTTTGGTTATCTTGCAATCCCGAGATAATCGTCTCCATGCTCCAAATCCATTTTAAAGCCATTTTTAAGGCATTTCGCGCATACATGAAATGAACACATTTTTCTCCAAAACTATAACAGATGCAAGCTTGTCCTGTTTGGTGGAGATGATATTTAATAAAATAAGTAGAAATCCACTAAAAGTTTTGTTTGGTTATCTTGCAATCCCGAGATAATCGTCTCCATGCTCCAAATCCATTTTAAAGCCATTTTTAAGGCATTTCGCGCATACATGAAATGAACACATTTTTCTCCAAAACTATAACAGATGCAAGCTTGTCCTGTTTGGTGGAGATGATATTTAATAAAATAAGTAGAAATCCACTAAAAGTTTTGTTTGGTTATCTTGCAATCCCGAGATAATCGTCTCCATGCTCCAAATCCATTTTAAAGCCATTTTTAAGGCATTTCGCGCATACATGAAATGAACACATTTTTCTCCAAAACTATAACAGATGCAAGCTTGTCCTGTTTGGTGGAGATGATATTTAATAAAATAAGTAGAAATCCACTAAAAGTTTTGTTTGGTTATCTTGCAATCCCGAGATAATCGTCTCCATGCTCCAAATCCATTTTAAAGCCATTTTTAAGGCATTTCGCGCATACATGAAATGAACACATTTTTCTCCAAAACTATAACAGATGCAAGCTTGTCCTGTTTGGTGGAGATGATATTTAATAAAATAAGTAGAAATCCACTAAAAGTTTTGTTTGGTTATCTTGCAATCCCGAGATAATCGTCTCCATGCTCCAAATCCATTTTAAAGCCATTTTTAAGGCATTTCGCGCATACATGAAATGAACACATTTTTCTCCAAAACTATAACAGATGCAAGCTTGTCCTGTTTGGTGGAGATGATATTTAATAAAATAAGTAGAAATCCACTAAAAGTTTTGTTTGGTTATCTTGCAATCCCGAGATAATCGTCTCCATGCTCCAAATCCATTTTAAAGCCATTTTTAAGGCATTTCGCGCATACATGAAATGAACACATTTTTCTCCAAAACTATAACAGATGCAAGCTTGTCCTGTTTGGTGGAGATGATATTTAATAAAATAAGTAGAAATCCACTAAAAGTTTTGTTTGGTTATCTTGCAATCCCGAGATAATCGTCTCCATGCTCCAAATCCATTTTAAAGCCATTTTTAAGGCATTTCGCGCATACATGAAATGAACACATTTTTCTCCAAAACTATAACAGATGCAAGCTTGTCCTGTTTGGTGGAGATGATATTTAATAAAATAAGTAGAAATCCACTAAAAGTTTTGTTTGGTTATCTTGCAATCCCGAGATAATCGTCTCCATGCTCCAAATCCATTTTAAAGCCATTTTTAAGGCATTTCGCGCATACATGAAATGAACACATTTTTCTCCAAAACTATAACAGATGCAAGCTTGTCCTGTTTGGTGGAGATGATATTTAATAAAATAAGTAGAAATCCACTAAAAGTTTTGTTTGGTTATCTTGCAATCCCGAGATAATCGTCTCCATGCTCCAAATCCATTTTAAAGCCATTTTTAAGGCATTTCGCGCATACATGAAATGAACACATTTTTCTCCAAAACTATAACAGATGCAAGCTTGTCCTGTTTGGTGGAGATGATATTTAATAAAATAAGTAGAAATCCACTAAAAGTTTTGTTTGGTTATCTTGCAATCCCGAGATAATCGTCTCCATGCTCCAAATCCATTTTAAAGCCATTTTTAAGGCATTTCGCGCATACATGAAATGAACACATTTTTCTCCAAAACTATAACAGATGCAAGCTTGTCCTGTTTGGTGGAGATGATATTTAATAAAATAAGTAGAAATCCACTAAAAGTTTTGTTTGGTTATCTTGCAATCCCGAGATAATCGTCTCCATGCTCCAAATCCATTTTAAAGCCATTTTTAAGGCATTTCGCGCATACATGAAATGAACACATTTTTCTCCAAAACTATAACAGATGCAAGCTTGTCCTGTTTGGTGGAGATGATATTTAATAAAATAAGTAGAAATCCACTAAAAGTTTTGTTTGGTTATCTTGCAATCCCGAGATAATCGTCTCCATGCTCCAAATCCATTTTAAAGCCATTTTTAAGGCATTTCGCGCATACATGAAATGAACACATTTTTCTCCAAAACTATAACAGATGCAAGCTTGTCCTGTTTGGTGGAGATGATATTTAATAAAATAAGTAGAAATCCACTAAAAGTTTTGTTTGGTTATCTTGCAATCCCGAGATAATCGTCTCCATGCTCCAAATCCATTTTAAAGCCATTTTTAAGGCATTTCGCGCATACATGAAATGAACACATTTTTCTCCAAAACTATAACAGATGCAAGCTTGTCCTGTTTGGTGGAGATGATATTTAATAAAATAAGTAGAAATCCACTAAAAGTTTTGTTTGGTTATCTTGCAATCCCGAGATAATCGTCTCCATGCTCCAAATCCATTTTAAAGCCATTTTTAAGGCATTTCGCGCATACATGAAATGAACACATTTTTCTCCAAAACTATAACAGATGCAAGCTTGTCCTGTTTGGTGGAGATGATATTTAATAAAATAAGTAGAAATCCACTAAAAGTTTTGTTTGGTTATCTTGCAATCCCGAGATAATCGTCTCCATGCTCCAAATCCATTTTAAAGCCATTTTTAAGGCATTTCGCGCATACATGAAATGAACACATTTTTCTCCAAAACTATAACAGATGCAAGCTTGTCCTGTTTGGTGGAGATGATATTTAATAAAATAAGTAGAAATCCACTAAAAGTTTTGTTTGGTTATCTTGCAATCCCGAGATAATCGTCTCCATGCTCCAAATCCATTTTAAAGCCATTTTTAAGGCATTTCGCGCATACATGAAATGAACACATTTTTCTCCAAAACTATAACAGATGCAAGCTTGTCCTGTTTGGTGGAGATGATATTTAATAAAATAAGTAGAAATCCACTAAAAGTTTTGTTTGGTTATCTTGCAATCCCGAGATAATCGTCTCCATGCTCCAAATCCATTTTAAAGCCATTTTTAAGGCATTTCGCGCATACATGAAATGAACACATTTTTCTCCAAAACTATAACAGATGCAAGCTTGTCCTGTTTGGTGGAGATGATATTTAATAAAATAAGTAGAAATCCACTAAAAGTTTTGTTTGGTTATCTTGCAATCCCGAGATAATCGTCTCCATGCTCCAAATCCATTTTAAAGCCATTTTTAAGGCATTTCGCGCATACATGAAATGAACACATTTTTCTCCAAAACTATAACAGATGCAAGCTTGTCCTGTTTGGTGGAGATGATATTTAATAAAATAAGTAGAAATCCACTAAAAGTTTTGTTTGGTTATCTTGCAATCCCGAGATAATCGTCTCCATGCTCCAAATCCATTTTAAAGCCATTTTTAAGGCATTTCGCGCATACATGAAATGAACACATTTTTCTCCAAAACTATAACAGATGCAAGCTTGTCCTGTTTGGTGGAGATGATATTTAATAAAATAAGTAGAAATCCACTAAAAGTTTTGTTTGGTTATCTTGCAATCCCGAGATAATCGTCTCCATGCTCCAAATCCATTTTAAAGCCATTTTTAAGGCATTTCGCGCATACATGAAATGAACACATTTTTCTCCAAAACTATAACAGATGCAAGCTTGTCCTGTTTGGTGGAGATGATATTTAATAAAATAAGTAGAAATCCACTAAAAGTTTTGTTTGGTTATCTTGCAATCCCGAGATAATCGTCTCCATGCTCCAAATCCATTTTAAAGCCATTTTTAAGGCATTTCGCGCATACATGAAATGAACACATTTTTCTCCAAAACTATAACAGATGCAAGCTTGTCCTGTTTGGTGGAGATGATATTTAATAAAATAAGTAGAAATCCACTAAAAGTTTTGTTTGGTTATCTTGCAATCCCGAGATAATCGTCTCCATGCTCCAAATCCATTTTAAAGCCATTTTTAAGGCATTTCGCGCATACATGAAATGAACACATTTTTCTCCAAAACTATAACAGATGCAAGCTTGTCCTGTTTGGTGGAGATGATATTTAATAAAATAAGTAGAAATCCACTAAAAGTTTTGTTTGGTTATCTTGCAATCCCGAGATAATCGTCTCCATGCTCCAAATCCATTTTAAAGCCATTTTTAAGGCATTTCGCGCATACATGAAATGAACACATTTTTCTCCAAAACTATAACAGATGCAAGCTTGTCCTGTTTGGTGGAGATGATATTTAATAAAATAAGTAGAAATCCACTAAAAGTTTTGTTTGGTTATCTTGCAATCCCGAGATAATCGTCTCCATGCTCCAAATCCATTTTAAAGCCATTTTTAAGGCATTTCGCGCATACATGAAATGAACACATTTTTCTCCAAAACTATAACAGATGCAAGCTTGTCCTGTTTGGTGGAGATGATATTTAATAAAATAAGTAGAAATCCACTAAAAGTTTTGTTTGGTTATCTTGCAATCCCGAGATAATCGTCTCCATGCTCCAAATCCATTTTAAAGCCATTTTTAAGGCATTTCGCGCATACATGAAATGAACACATTTTTCTCCAAAACTATAACAGATGCAAGCTTGTCCTGTTTGGTGGAGATGATATTTAATAAAATAAGTAGAAATCCACTAAAAGTTTTGTTTGGTTATCTTGCAATCCCGAGATAATCGTCTCCATGCTCCAAATCCATTTTAAAGCCATTTTTAAGGCATTTCGCGCATACATGAAATGAACACATTTTTCTCCAAAACTATAACAGATGCAAGCTTGTCCTGTTTGGTGGAGATGATATTTAATAAAATAAGTAGAAATCCACTAAAAGTTTTGTTTGGTTATCTTGCAATCCCGAGATAATCGTCTCCATGCTCCAAATCCATTTTAAAGCCATTTTTAAGGCATTTCGCGCATACATGAAATGAACACATTTTTCTCCAAAACTATAACAGATGCAAGCTTGTCCTGTTTGGTGGAGATGATATTTAATAAAATAAGTAGAAATCCACTAAAAGTTTTGTTTGGTTATCTTGCAATCCCGAGATAATCGTCTCCATGCTCCAAATCCATTTTAAAGCCATTTTTAAGGCATTTCGCGCATACATGAAATGAACACATTTTTCTCCAAAACTATAACAGATGCAAGCTTGTCCTGTTTGGTGGAGATGATATTTAATAAAATAAGTAGAAATCCACTAAAAGTTTTGTTTGGTTATCTTGCAATCCCGAGATAATCGTCTCCATGCTCCAAATCCATTTTAAAGCCATTTTTAAGGCATTTCGCGCATACATGAAATGAACACATTTTTCTCCAAAACTATAACAGATGCAAGCTTGTCCTGTTTGGTGGAGATGATATTTAATAAAATAAGTAGAAATCCACTAAAAGTTTTGTTTGGTTATCTTGCAATCCCGAGATAATCGTCTCCATGCTCCAAATCCATTTTAAAGCCATTTTTAAGGCATTTCGCGCATACATGAAATGAACACATTTTTCTCCAAAACTATAACAGATGCAAGCTTGTCCTGTTTGGTGGAGATGATATTTAATAAAATAAGTAGAAATCCACTAAAAGTTTTGTTTGGTTATCTTGCAATCCCGAGATAATCGTCTCCATGCTCCAAATCCATTTTAAAGCCATTTTTAAGGCATTTCGCGCATACATGAAATGAACACATTTTTCTCCAAAACTATAACAGATGCAAGCTTGTCCTGTTTGGTGGAGATGATATTTAATAAAATAAGTAGAAATCCACTAAAAGTTTTGTTTGGTTATCTTGCAATCCCGAGATAATCGTCTCCATGCTCCAAATCCATTTTAAAGCCATTTTTAAGGCATTTCGCGCATACATGAAATGAACACATTTTTCTCCAAAACTATAACAGATGCAAGCTTGTCCTGTTTGGTGGAGATGATATTTAATAAAATAAGTAGA
Source organism: Anomaloglossus baeobatrachus (assembly GCF_048569485.1). NCBI lineage: Eukaryota > Metazoa > Chordata > Amphibia > Anura > Aromobatidae > Anomaloglossus > Anomaloglossus baeobatrachus. The sequence goes on from NW_027444998.1 coordinate 18,733, forward strand.
AATCCACTAAAAGTTTTGTTTGGTTATCTTGCAATCCCGAGATAATCGTCTCCATGCTCCAAATCCATTTTAAAGCCATTTTTAAGGCATTTCGCGCATACATGAAATGAACACATTTTTCTCCAAAACTATAACAGATGCAAGCTTGTCCTGTTTGGTGGAGATGATATTTAATAAAATAAGTAGAAATCCACTAAAAGTTTTGTTTGGTTATCTTGCAATCCCGAGATAATCGTCTCCATGCTCCAAATCCATTTTAAAGCCATTTTTAAGGCATTTCGCGCATACATGAAATGAACACATTTTTCGTCCAAAACTATAACAGATGCAAGCTTGTCCTGTTTGGTGGAGATGATATTTAATAAAATAAGTAGAAATCCACTAAAAGTTTTGTTTGGTTATCTTGCAATCCCGAGATAATCGTCTCCATGCTCCAAATCCATTTTAAAGCCATTTTTAAGGCATTTCGCGCATACATGAAATGAACACATTTTTCTCCAAAACTATAACAGATGCAAGCTTGTCCTGTTTGGTGGAGATGATATTTAATAAAATAAGTAGAAATCCACTAAAAGTTTTGTTTGGTTATCTTGCAATCCCGAGATAATCGTCTCCATGCTCCAAATCCATTTTAAAGCCATTTTTAAGGCATTTCGCGCATACATGAAATGAACACATTTTTCTCCAAAACTATAACAGATGCAAGCTTGTCCTGTTTGGTGGAGATGATATTTAATAAAATAAGTAGAAATCCACTAAAAGTTTTGTTTGGTTATCTTGCAATCCCGAGATAATCGTCTCCATGCTCCAAATCCATTTTAAAGCCATTTTTAAGGCATTTCGCGCATACATGAAATGAACACATTTTTCTCCAAAACTATAACAGATGCAAGCTTGTCCTGTTTGGTGGAGATGATATTTAATAAAATAAGTAGAAATCCACTAAAAGTTTTGTTTGGTTATCTTGCAATCCCGAGATAATCGTCTCCATGCTCCAAATCCATTTTAAAGCCATTTTTAAGGCATTTCGCGCATACATGAAATGAACACATTTTTCTCCAAAACTATAACAGATGCAAGCTTGTCCTGTTTGGTGGAGATGATATTTAATAAAATAAGTAGAAATCCACTAAAAGTTTTGTTTGGTTATCTTGCAATCCCGAGATAATCGTCTCCATGCTCCAAATCCATTTTAAAGCCATTTTTAAGGCATTTCGCGCATACATGAAATGAACACATTTTTCTCCAAAACTATAACAGATGCAAGCTTGTCCTGTTTGGTGGAGATGATATTTAATAAAATAAGTAGAAATCCACTAAAAGTTTTGTTTGGTTATCTTGCAATCCCGAGATAATCGTCTCCATGCTCCAAATCCATTTTAAAGCCATTTTTAAGGCATTTCGCGCATACATGAAATGAACACATTTTTCTCCAAAACTATAACAGATGCAAGCTTGTCCTGTTTGGTGGAGATGATATTTAATAAAATAAGTAGAAATCCACTAAAAGTTTTGTTTGGTTATCTTGCAATCCCGAGATAATCGTCTCCATGCTCCAAATCCATTTTAAAGCCATTTTTAAGGCATTTCGCGCATACATGAAATGAACACATTTTTCTCCAAAACTATAACAGATGCAAGCTTGTCCTGTTTGGTGGAGATGATATTTAATAAAATAAGTAGAAATCCACTAAAAGTTTTGTTTGGTTATCTTGCAATCCCGAGATAATCGTCTCCATGCTCCAAATCCATTTTAAAGCCATTTTTAAGGCATTTCGCGCATACATGAAATGAACACATTTTTCTCCAAAACTATAACAGATGCAAGCTTGTCCTGTTTGGTGGAGATGATATTTAATAAAATAAGTAGAAATCCACTAAAAGTTTTGTTTGGTTATCTTGCAATCCCGAGATAATCGTCTCCATGCTCCAAATCCATTTTAAAGCCATTTTTAAGGCATTTCGCGCATACATGAAATGAACACATTTTTCTCCAAAACTATAACAGATGCAAGCTTGTCCTGTTTGGTGGAGATGATATTTAATAAAATAAGTAGAAATCCACTAAAAGTTTTGTTTGGTTATCTTGCAATCCCGAGATAATCGTCTCCATGCTCCAAATCCATTTTAAAGCCATTTTTAAGGCATTTCGCGCATACATGAAATGAACACATTTTTCTCCAAAACTATAACAGATGCAAGCTTGTCCTGTTTGGTGGAGATGATATTTAATAAAATAAGTAGAAATCCACTAAAAGTTTTGTTTGGTTATCTTGCAATCCCGAGATAATCGTCTCCATGCTCCAAATCCATTTTAAAGCCATTTTTAAGGCATTTCGCGCATACATGAAATGAACACATTTTTCTCCAAAACTATAACAGATGCAAGCTTGTCCTGTTTGGTGGAGATGATATTTAATAAAATAAGTAGAAATCCACTAAAAGTTTTGTTTGGTTATCTTGCAATCCCGAGATAATCGTCTCCATGCTCCAAATCCATTTTAAAGCCATTTTTAAGGCATTTCGCGCATACATGAAATGAACACATTTTTCTCCAAAACTATAACAGATGCAAGCTTGTCCTGTTTGGTGGAGATGATATTTAATAAAATAAGTAGAAATCCACTAAAAGTTTTGTTTGGTTATCTTGCAATCCCGAGATAATCGTCTCCATGCTCCAAATCCATTTTAAAGCCATTTTTAAGGCATTTCGCGCATACATGAAATGAACACATTTTTCTCCAAAACTATAACAGATGCAAGCTTGTCCTGTTTGGTGGAGATGATATTTAATAAAATAAGTAGAAATCCACTAAAAGTTTTGTTTGGTTATCTTGCAATCCCGAGATAATCGTCTCCATGCTCCAAATCCATTTTAAAGCCATTTTTAAGGCATTTCGCGCATACATGAAATGAACACATTTTTCTCCAAAACTATAACAGATGCAAGCTTGTCCTGTTTGGTGGAGATGATATTTAATAAAATAAGTAGAAATCCACTAAAAGTTTTGTTTGGTTATCTTGCAATCCCGAGATAATCGTCTCCATGCTCCAAATCCATTTTAAAGCCATTTTTAAGGCATTTCGCGCATACATGAAATGAACACATTTTTCTCCAAAACTATAACAGATGCAAGCTTGTCCTGTTTGGTGGAGATGATATTTAATAAAATAAGTAGAAATCCACTAAAAGTTTTGTTTGGTTATCTTGCAATCCCGAGATAATCGTCTCCATGCTCCAAATCCATTTTAAAGCCATTTTTAAGGCATTTCGCGCATACATGAAATGAACACATTTTTCTCCAAAACTATAACAGATGCAAGCTTGTCCTGTTTGGTGGAGATGATATTTAATAAAATAAGTAGAAATCCACTAAAAGTTTTGTTTGGTTATCTTGCAATCCCGAGATAATCGTCTCCATGCTCCAAATCCATTTTAAAGCCATTTTTAAGGCATTTCGCGCATACATGAAATGAACACATTTTTCTCCAAAACTATAACAGATGCAAGCTTGTCCTGTTTGGTGGAGATGATATTTAATAAAATAAGTAGAAATCCACTAAAAGTTTTGTTTGGTTATCTTGCAATCCCGAGATAATCGTCTCCATGCTCCAAATCCATTTTAAAGCCATTTTTAAGGCATTTCGCGCATACATGAAATGAACACATTTTTCTCCAAAACTATAACAGATGCAAGCTTGTCCTGTTTGGTGGAGATGATATTTAATAAAATAAGTAGAAATCCACTAAAAGTTTTGTTTGGTTATCTTGCAATCCCGAGATAATCGTCTCCATGCTCCAAATCCATTTTAAAGCCATTTTTAAGGCATTTCGCGCATACATGAAATGAACACATTTTTCTCCAAAACTATAACAGATGCAAGCTTGTCCTGTTTGGTGGAGATGATATTTAATAAAATAAGTAGAAATCCACTAAAAGTTTTGTTTGGTTATCTTGCAATCCCGAGATAATCGTCTCCATGCTCCAAATCCATTTTAAAGCCATTTTTAAGGCATTTCGCGCATACATGAAATGAACACATTTTTCTCCAAAACTATAACAGATGCAAGCTTGTCCTGTTTGGTGGAGATGATATTTAATAAAATAAGTAGAAATCCACTAAAAGTTTTGTTTGGTTATCTTGCAATCCCGAGATAATCGTCTCCATGCTCCAAATCCATTTTAAAGCCATTTTTAAGGCATTTCGCGCATACATGAAATGAACACATTTTTCTCCAAAACTATAACAGATGCAAGCTTGTCCTGTTTGGTGGAGATGATATTTAATAAAATAAGTAGAAATCCACTAAAAGTTTTGTTTGGTTATCTTGCAATCCCGAGATAATCGTCTCCATGCTCCAAATCCATTTTAAAGCCATTTTTAAGGCATTTCGCGCATACATGAAATGAACACATTTTTCTCCAAAACTATAACAGATGCAAGCTTGTCCTGTTTGGTGGAGATGATATTTAATAAAATAAGTAGAAATCCACTAAAAGTTTTGTTTGGTTATCTTGCAATCCCGAGATAATCGTCTCCATGCTCCAAATCCATTTTAAAGCCATTTTTAAGGCATTTCGCGCATACATGAAATGAACACATTTTTCTCCAAAACTATAACAGATGCAAGCTTGTCCTGTTTGGTGGAGATGATATTTAATAAAATAAGTAGAAATCCACTAAAAGTTTTGTTTGGTTATCTTGCAATCCCGAGATAATCGTCTCCATGCTCCAAATCCATTTTAAAGCCATTTTTAAGGCATTTCGCGCATACATGAAATGAACACATTTTTCTCCAAAACTATAACAGATGCAAGCTTGTCCTGTTTGGTGGAGATGATATTTAATAAAATAAGTAGAAATCCACTAAAAGTTTTGTTTGGTTATCTTGCAATCCCGAGATAATCGTCTCCATGCTCCAAATCCATTTTAAAGCCATTTTTAAGGCATTTCGCGCATACATGAAATGAACACATTTTTCTCCAAAACTATAACAGATGCAAGCTTGTCCTGTTTGGTGGAGATGATATTTAATAAAATAAGTAGAAATCCACTAAAAGTTTTGTTTGGTTATCTTGCAATCCCGAGATAATCGTCTCCATGCTCCAAATCCATTTTAAAGCCATTTTTAAGGCATTTCGCGCATACATGAAATGAACACATTTTTCTCCAAAACTATAACAGATGCAAGCTTGTCCTGTTTGGTGGAGATGATATTTAATAAAATAAGTAGAAATCCACTAAAAGTTTTGTTTGGTTATCTTGCAATCCCGAGATAATCGTCTCCATGCTCCAAATCCATTTTAAAGCCATTTTTAAGGCATTTCGCGCATACATGAAATGAACACATTTTTCTCCAAAACTATAACAGATGCAAGCTTGTCCTGTTTGGTGGAGATGATATTTAATAAAATAAGTAGAAATCCACTAAAAGTTTTGTTTGGTTATCTTGCAATCCCGAGATAATCGTCTCCATGCTCCAAATCCATTTTAAAGCCATTTTTAAGGCATTTCGCGCATACATGAAATGAACACATTTTTCTCCAAAACTATAACAGATGCAAGCTTGTCCTGTTTGGTGGAGATGATATTTAATAAAATAAGTAGAAATCCACTAAAAGTTTTGTTTGGTTATCTTGCAATCCCGAGATAATCGTCTCCATGCTCCAAATCCATTTTAAAGCCATTTTTAAGGCATTTCGCGCATACATGAAATGAACACATTTTTCTCCAAAACTATAACAGATGCAAGCTTGTCCTGTTTGGTGGAGATGATATTTAATAAAATAAGTAGAAATCCACTAAAAGTTTTGTTTGGTTATCTTGCAATCCCGAGATAATCGTCTCCATGCTCCAAATCCATTTTAAAGCCATTTTTAAGGCATTTCGCGCATACATGAAATGAACACATTTTTCTCCAAAACTATAACAGATGCAAGCTTGTCCTGTTTGGTGGAGATGATATTTAATAAAATAAGTAGAAATCCACTAAAAGTTTTGTTTGGTTATCTTGCAATCCCGAGATAATCGTCTCCATGCTCCAAATCCATTTTAAAGCCATTTTTAAGGCATTTCGCGCATACATGAAATGAACACATTTTTCTCCAAAACTATAACAGATGCAAGCTTGTCCTGTTTGGTGGAGATGATATTTAATAAAATAAGTAGAAATCCACTAAAAGTTTTGTTTGGTTATCTTGCAATCCCGAGATAATCGTCTCCATGCTCCAAATCCATTTTAAAGCCATTTTTAAGGCATTTCGCGCATACATGAAATGAACACATTTTTCTCCAAAACTATAACAGATGCAAGCTTGTCCTGTTTGGTGGAGATGATATTTAATAAAATAAGTAGAAATCCACTAAAAGTTTTGTTTGGTTATCTTGCAATCCCGAGATAATCGTCTCCATGCTCCAAATCCATTTTAAAGCCATTTTTAAGGCATTTCGCGCATACATGAAATGAACACATTTTTCTCCAAAACTATAACAGATGCAAGCTTGTCCTGTTTGGTGGAGATGATATTTAATAAAATAAGTAGAAATCCACTAAAAGTTTTGTTTGGTTATCTTGCAATCCCGAGATAATCGTCTCCATGCTCCAAATCCATTTTAAAGCCATTTTTAAGGCATTTCGCGCATACATGAAATGAACACATTTTTCTCCAAAACTATAACAGATGCAAGCTTGTCCTGTTTGGTGGAGATGATATTTAATAAAATAAGTAGAAATCCACTAAAAGTTTTGTTTGGTTATCTTGCAATCCCGAGATAATCGTCTCCATGCTCCAAATCCATTTTAAAGCCATTTTTAAGGCATTTCGCGCATACATGAAATGAACACATTTTTCTCCAAAACTATAACAGATGCAAGCTTGTCCTGTTTGGTGGAGATGATATTTAATAAAATAAGTAGAAATCCACTAAAAGTTTTGTTTGGTTATCTTGCAATCCCGAGATAATCGTCTCCATGCTCCAAATCCATTTTAAAGCCATTTTTAAGGCATTTCGCGCATACATGAAATGAACACATTTTTCTCCAAAACTATAACAGATGCAAGCTTGTCCTGTTTGGTGGAGATGATATTTAATAAAATAAGTAGAAATCCACTAAAAGTTTTGTTTGGTTATCTTGCAATCCCGAGATAATCGTCTCCATGCTCCAAATCCATTTTAAAGCCATTTTTAAGGCATTTCGCGCATACATGAAATGAACACATTTTTCTCCAAAACTATAACAGATGCAAGCTTGTCCTGTTTGGTGGAGATGATATTTAATAAAATAAGTAGAAATCCACTAAAAGTTTTGTTTGGTTATCTTGCAATCCCGAGATAATCGTCTCCATGCTCCAAATCCATTTTAAAGCCATTTTTAAGGCATTTCGCGCATACATGAAATGAACACATTTTTCTCCAAAACTATAACAGATGCAAGCTTGTCCTGTTTGGTGGAGATGATATTTAATAAAATAAGTAGAAATCCACTAAAAGTTTTGTTTGGTTATCTTGCAATCCCGAGATAATCGTCTCCATGCTCCAAATCCATTTTAAAGCCATTTTTAAGGCATTTCGCGCATACATGAAATGAACACATTTTTCTCCAAAACTATAACAGATGCAAGCTTGTCCTGTTTGGTGGAGATGATATTTAATAAAATAAGTAGAAATCCACTAAAAGTTTTGTTTGGTTATCTTGCAATCCCGAGATAATCGTCTCCATGCTCCAAATCCATTTTAAAGCCATTTTTAAGGCATTTCGCGCATACATGAAATGAACACATTTTTCTCCAAAACTATAACAGATGCAAGCTTGTCCTGTTTGGTGGAGATGATATTTAATAAAATAAGTAGAAATCCACTAAAAGTTTTGTTTGGTTATCTTGCAATCCCGAGATAATCGTCTCCATGCTCCAAATCCATTTTAAAGCCATTTTTAAGGCATTTCGCGCATACATGAAATGAACACATTTTTCTCCAAAACTATAACAGATGCAAGCTTGTCCTGTTTGGTGGAGATGATATTTAATAAAATAAGTAGAAATCCACTAAAAGTTTTGTTTGGTTATCTTGCAATCCCGAGATAATCGTCTCCATGCTCCAAATCCATTTTAAAGCCATTTTTAAGGCATTTCGCGCATACATGAAATGAACACATTTTTCTCCAAAACTATAACAGATGCAAGCTTGTCCTGTTTGGTGGAGATGATATTTAATAAAATAAGTAGAAATCCACTAAAAGTTTTGTTTGGTTATCTTGCAATCCCGAGATAATCGTCTCCATGCTCCAAATCCATTTTAAAGCCATTTTTAAGGCATTTCGCGCATACATGAAATGAACACATTTTTCTCCAAAACTATAACAGATGCAAGCTTGTCCTGTTTGGTGGAGATGATATTTAATAAAATAAGTAGAAATCCACTAAAAGTTTTGTTTGGTTATCTTGCAATCCCGAGATAATCGTCTCCATGCTCCAAATCCATTTTAAAGCCATTTTTAAGGCATTTCGCGCATACATGAAATGAACACATTTTTCTCCAAAACTATAACAGATGCAAGCTTGTCCTGTTTGGTGGAGATGATATTTAATAAAATAAGTAGAAATCCACTAAAAGTTTTGTTTGGTTATCTTGCAATCCCGAGATAATCGTCTCCATGCTCCAAATCCATTTTAAAGCCATTTTTAAGGCATTTCGCGCATACATGAAATGAACACATTTTTCTCCAAAACTATAACAGATGCAAGCTTGTCCTGTTTGGTGGAGATGATATTTAATAAAATAAGTAGAAATCCACTAAAAGTTTTGTTTGGTTATCTTGCAATCCCGAGATAATCGTCTCCATGCTCCAAATCCATTTTAAAGCCATTTTTAAGGCATTTCGCGCATACATGAAATGAACACATTTTTCTCCAAAACTATAACAGATGCAAGCTTGTCCTGTTTGGTGGAGATGATATTTAATAAAATAAGTAGAAATCCACTAAAAGTTTTGTTTGGTTATCTTGCAATCCCGAGATAATCGTCTCCATGCTCCAAATCCATTTTAAAGCCATTTTTAAGGCATTTCGCGCATACATGAAATGAACACATTTTTCTCCAAAACTATAACAGATGCAAGCTTGTCCTGTTTGGTGGAGATGATATTTAATAAAATAAGTAGAAATCCACTAAAAGTTTTGTTTGGTTATCTTGCAATCCCGAGATAATCGTCTCCATGCTCCAAATCCATTTTAAAGCCATTTTTAAGGCATTTCGCGCATACATGAAATGAACACATTTTTCTCCAAAACTATAACAGATGCAAGCTTGTCCTGTTTGGTGGAGATGATATTTAATAAAATAAGTAGAAATCCACTAAAAGTTTTGTTTGGTTATCTTGCAATCCCGAGATAATCGTCTCCATGCTCCAAATCCATTTTAAAGCCATTTTTAAGGCATTTCGCGCATACATGAAATGAACACATTTTTCTCCAAAACTATAACAGATGCAAGCTTGTCCTGTTTGGTGGAGATGATATTTAATAAAATAAGTAGAAATCCACTAAAAGTTTTGTTTGGTTATCTTGCAATCCCGAGATAATCGTCTCCATGCTCCAAATCCATTTTAAAGCCATTTTTAAGGCATTTCGCGCATACATGAAATGAACACATTTTTCTCCAAAACTATAACAGATGCAAGCTTGTCCTGTTTGGTGGAGATGATATTTAATAAAATAAGTAGAAATCCACTAAAAGTTTTGTTTGGTTATCTTGCAATCCCGAGATAATCGTCTCCATGCTCCAAATCCATTTTAAAGCCATTTTTAAGGCATTTCGCGCATACATGAAATGAACACATTTTTCTCCAAAACTATAACAGATGCAAGCTTGTCCTGTTTGGTGGAGATGATATTTAATAAAATAAGTAGAAATCCACTAAAAGTTTTGTTTGGTTATCTTGCAATCCCGAGATAATCGTCTCCATGCTCCAAATCCATTTTAAAGCCATTTTTAAGGCATTTCGCGCATACATGAAATGAACACATTTTTCTCCAAAACTATAACAGATGCAAGCTTGTCCTGTTTGGTGGAGATGATATTTAATAAAATAAGTAGAAATCCACTAAAAGTTTTGTTTGGTTATCTTGCAATCCCGAGATAATCGTCTCCATGCTCCAAATCCATTTTAAAGCCATTTTTAAGGCATTTCGCGCATACATGAAATGAACACATTTTTCTCCAAAACTATAACAGATGCAAGCTTGTCCTGTTTGGTGGAGATGATATTTAATAAAATAAGTAGAAATCCACTAAAAGTTTTGTTTGGTTATCTTGCAATCCCGAGATAATCGTCTCCATGCTCCAAATCCATTTTAAAGCCATTTTTAAGGCATTTCGCGCATACATGAAATGAACACATTTTTCTCCAAAACTATAACAGATGCAAGCTTGTCCTGTTTGGTGGAGATGATATTTAATAAAATAAGTAGAAATCCACTAAAAGTTTTGTTTGGTTATCTTGCAATCCCGAGATAATCGTCTCCATGCTCCAAATCCATTTTAAAGCCATTTTTAAGGCATTTCGCGCATACATGAAATGAACACATTTTTCTCCAAAACTATAACAGATGCAAGCTTGTCCTGTTTGGTGGAGATGATATTTAATAAAATAAGTAGAAATCCACTAAAAGTTTTGTTTGGTTATCTTGCAATCCCGAGATAATCGTCTCCATGCTCCAAATCCATTTTAAAGCCATTTTTAAGGCATTTCGCGCATACATGAAATGAACACATTTTTCTCCAAAACTATAACAGATGCAAGCTTGTCCTGTTTGGTGGAGATGATATTTAATAAAATAAGTAGAAATCCACTAAAAGTTTTGTTTGGTTATCTTGCAATCCCGAGATAATCGTCTCCATGCTCCAAATCCATTTTAAAGCCATTTTTAAGGCATTTCGCGCATACATGAAATGAACACATTTTTCTCCAAAACTATAACAGATGCAAGCTTGTCCTGTTTGGTGGAGATGATATTTAATAAAATAAGTAGAAATCCACTAAAAGTTTTGTTTGGTTATCTTGCAATCCCGAGATAATCGTCTCCATGCTCCAAATCCATTTTAAAGCCATTTTTAAGGCATTTCGCGCATACATGAAATGAACACATTTTTCTCCAAAACTATAACAGATGCAAGCTTGTCCTGTTTGGTGGAGATGATATTTAATAAAATAAGTAGAAATCCACTAAAAGTTTTGTTTGGTTATCTTGCAATCCCGAGATAATCGTCTCCATGCTCCAAATCCATTTTAAAGCCATTTTTAAGGCATTTCGCGCATACATGAAATGAACACATTTTTCTCCAAAACTATAACAGATGCAAGCTTGTCCTGTTTGGTGGAGATGATATTTAATAAAATAAGTAGAAATCCACTAAAAGTTTTGTTTGGTTATCTTGCAATCCCGAGATAATCGTCTCCATGCTCCAAATCCATTTTAAAGCCATTTTTAAGGCATTTCGCGCATACATGAAATGAACACATTTTTCTCCAAAACTATAACAGATGCAAGCTTGTCCTGTTTGGTGGAGATGATATTTAATAAAATAAGTAGAAATCCACTAAAAGTTTTGTTTGGTTATCTTGCAATCCCGAGATAATCGTCTCCATGCTCCAAATCCATTTTAAAGCCATTTTTAAGGCATTTCGCGCATACATGAAATGAACACATTTTTCTCCAAAACTATAACAGATGCAAGCTTGTCCTGTTTGGTGGAGATGATATTTAATAAAATAAGTAGAAATCCACTAAAAGTTTTGTTTGGTTATCTTGCAATCCCGAGATAATCGTCTCCATGCTCCAAATCCATTTTAAAGCCATTTTTAAGGCATTTCGCGCATACATGAAATGAACACATTTTTCTCCAAAACTATAACAGATGCAAGCTTGTCCTGTTTGGTGGAGATGATATTTAATAAAATAAGTAGAAATCCACTAAAAGTTTTGTTTGGTTATCTTGCAATCCCGAGATAATCGTCTCCATGCTCCAAATCCATTTTAAAGCCATTTTTAAGGCATTTCGCGCATACATGAAATGAACACATTTTTCTCCAAAACTATAACAGATGCAAGCTTGTCCTGTTTGGTGGAGATGATATTTAATAAAATAAGTAGAAATCCACTAAAAGTTTTGTTTGGTTATCTTGCAATCCCGAGATAATCGTCTCCATGCTCCAAATCCATTTTAAAGCCATTTTTAAGGCATTTCGCGCATACATGAAATGAACACATTTTTCTCCAAAACTATAACAGATGCAAGCTTGTCCTGTTTGGTGGAGATGATATTTAATAAAATAAGTAGAAATCCACTAAAAGTTTTGTTTGGTTATCTTGCAATCCCGAGATAATCGTCTCCATGCTCCAAATCCATTTTAAAGCCATTTTTAAGGCATTTCGCGCATACATGAAATGAACACATTTTTCTCCAAAACTATAACAGATGCAAGCTTGTCCTGTTTGGTGGAGATGATATTTAATAAAATAAGTAGAAATCCACTAAAAGTTTTGTTTGGTTATCTTGCAATCCCGAGATAATCGTCTCCATGCTCCAAATCCATTTTAAAGCCATTTTTAAGGCATTTCGCGCATACATGAAATGAACACATTTTTCTCCAAAACTATAACAGATGCAAGCTTGTCCTGTTTGGTGGAGATGATATTTAATAAAATAAGTAGAAATCCACTAAAAGTTTTGTTTGGTTATCTTGCAATCCCGAGATAATCGTCTCCATGCTCCAAATCCATTTTAAAGCCATTTTTAAGGCATTTCGCGCATACATGAAATGAACACATTTTTCTCCAAAACTATAACAGATGCAAGCTTGTCCTGTTTGGTGGAGATGATATTTAATAAAATAAGTAGAAATCCACTAAAAGTTTTGTTTGGTTATCTTGCAATCCCGAGATAATCGTCTCCATGCTCCAAATCCATTTTAAAGCCATTTTTAAGGCATTTCGCGCATACATGAAATGAACACATTTTTCTCCAAAACTATAACAGATGCAAGCTTGTCCTGTTTGGTGGAGATGATATTTAATAAAATAAGTAGAAATCCACTAAAAGTTTTGTTTGGTTATCTTGCAATCCCGAGATAATCGTCTCCATGCTCCAAATCCATTTTAAAGCCATTTTTAAGGCATTTCGCGCATACATGAAATGAACACATTTTTCTCCAAAACTATAACAGATGCAAGCTTGTCCTGTTTGGTGGAGATGATATTTAATAAAATAAGTAGAAATCCACTAAAAGTTTTGTTTGGTTATCTTGCAATCCCGAGATAATCGTCTCCATGCTCCAAATCCATTTTAAAGCCATTTTTAAGGCATTTCGCGCATACATGAAATGAACACATTTTTCTCCAAAACTATAACAGATGCAAGCTTGTCCTGTTTGGTGGAGATGATATTTAATAAAATAAGTAGAAATCCACTAAAAGTTTTGTTTGGTTATCTTGCAATCCCGAGATAATCGTCTCCATGCTCCAAATCCATTTTAAAGCCATTTTTAAGGCATTTCGCGCATACATGAAATGAACACATTTTTCTCCAAAACTATAACAGATGCAAGCTTGTCCTGTTTGGTGGAGATGATATTTAATAAAATAAGTAGAAATCCACTAAAAGTTTTGTTTGGTTATCTTGCAATCCCGAGATAATCGTCTCCATGCTCCAAATCCATTTTAAAGCCATTTTTAAGGCATTTCGCGCATACATGAAATGAACACATTTTTCTCCAAAACTATAACAGATGCAAGCTTGTCCTGTTTGGTGGAGATGATATTTAATAAAATAAGTAGAAATCCACTAAAAGTTTTGTTTGGTTATCTTGCAATCCCGAGATAATCGTCTCCATGCTCCAAATCCATTTTAAAGCCATTTTTAAGGCATTTCGCGCATACATGAAATGAACACATTTTTCTCCAAAACTATAACAGATGCAAGCTTGTCCTGTTTGGTGGAGATGATATTTAATAAAATAAGTAGAAATCCACTAAAAGTTTTGTTTGGTTATCTTGCAATCCCGAGATAATCGTCTCCATGCTCCAAATCCATTTTAAAGCCATTTTTAAGGCATTTCGCGCATACATGAAATGAACACATTTTTCTCCAAAACTATAACAGATGCAAGCTTGTCCTGTTTGGTGGAGATGATATTTAATAAAATAAGTAGAAATCCACTAAAAGTTTTGTTTGGTTATCTTGCAATCCCGAGATAATCGTCTCCATGCTCCAAATCCATTTTAAAGCCATTTTTAAGGCATTTCGCGCATACATGAAATGAACACATTTTTCTCCAAAACTATAACAGATGCAAGCTTGTCCTGTTTGGTGGAGATGATATTTAATAAAATAAGTAGAAATCCACTAAAAGTTTTGTTTGGTTATCTTGCAATCCCGAGATAATCGTCTCCATGCTCCAAATCCATTTTAAAGCCATTTTTAAGGCATTTCGCGCATACATGAAATGAACACATTTTTCTCCAAAACTATAACAGATGCAAGCTTGTCCTGTTTGGTGGAGATGATATTTAATAAAATAAGTAGAAATCCACTAAAAGTTTTGTTTGGTTATCTTGCAATCCCGAGATAATCGTCTCCATGCTCCAAATCCATTTTAAAGCCATTTTTAAGGCATTTCGCGCATACATGAAATGAACACATTTTTCTCCAAAACTATAACAGATGCAAGCTTGTCCTGTTTGGTGGAGATGATATTTAATAAAATAAGTAGAAATCCACTAAAAGTTTTGTTTGGTTATCTTGCAATCCCGAGATAATCGTCTCCATGCTCCAAATCCATTTTAAAGCCATTTTTAAGGCATTTCGCGCATACATGAAATGAACACATTTTTCTCCAAAACTATAACAGATGCAAGCTTGTCCTGTTTGGTGGAGATGATATTTAATAAAATAAGTAGAAATCCACTAAAAGTTTTGTTTGGTTATCTTGCAATCCCGAGATAATCGTCTCCATGCTCCAAATCCATTTTAAAGCCATTTTTAAGGCATTTCGCGCATACATGAAATGAACACATTTTTCTCCAAAACTATAACAGATGCAAGCTTGTCCTGTTTGGTGGAGATGATATTTACATAAAATAAGTAGAAATCCACTAAAAGTTTTGTTTGGTTATCTTGCAATCCCGAGATAATCGTCTCCATGCTCCAAATCCATTTTAAAGCCATTTTTAAGGCATTTCGCGCATACATGAAATGAACACATTTTTCTCCAAAACTATAACAGATGCAAGCTTGTCCTGTTTGGTGGAGATGATATTTAATAAAATAAGTAGAAATCCACTAAAAGTTTTGTTTGGTTATCTTGCAATCCCGAGATAATCGTCTCCATGCTCCAAATCCATTTTAAAGCCATTTTTAAGGCATTTCGCGCATACATGAAATGAACACATTTTTCTCCAAAACTATAACAGATGCAAGCTTGTCCTGTTTGGTGGAGATGATATTTAATAAAATAAGTAGAAATCCACTAAAAGTTTTGTTTGGTTATCTTGCAATCCCGAGATAATCGTCTCCATGCTCCAAATCCATTTTAAAGCCATTTTTAAGGCATTTTGCGCATACATGAAATGAACACATTTTTCTCCAAAACTATAACAGATGCAAGCTTGTCCTGTTTGGTGGAGATGATATTTAATAAAATAAGTAGAAATCCACTAAAAGTTTTGTTTGGTTATCTTGCAATCCCGAGATAATCGTCTCCATGCTCCAAATCTATTTTAAAGCCATTTTTAAGGCATTTCGCGCATACATGAAATGAACACATTTTTCTCCAAAACTATAACAGATGCAAGCTTGTCCTGTTTGGTGGAGATGATATTTAATAAAATAAGTAGAAATCCACTAAAAGTTTTGTTTGGTTATCTTGCAATCCCGAGATAATCGTCTCCATGCTCCAAATCCATTTTAAAGCCATTTTTAAGGCATTTCGCGCATACATGAAATGAACACATTTTTCTCCAAAACTATAACAGATGCAAGCTTGTCCTGTTTGGTGGAGATGATATTTAATAAAATAAGTAGAAATCCACTAAAAGTTTTGTTTGGTTATCTTGCAATCCCGAGATAATCGTCTCCATGCTCCAAATCCATTTTAAAGCCATTTTTAAGGCATTTCGCGCATACATGAAATGAACACATTTTTCTCCAAAACTATAACAGATGCAAGCTTGTCCTGTTTGGTGGAGATGATATTTAATAAAATAAGTAGAAATCCACTAAAAGTTTTGTTTGGTTATCTTGCAATCCCGAGATAATCGTCTCCATGCTCCAAATCCATTTTAAAGCCATTTTTAAGGCATTTCGCGCATACATGAAATGAACACATTTTTCTCCAAAACTATAACAGATGCAAGCTTGTCCTGTTTGGTGGAGATGATATTTAATAAAATAAGTAGAAATCCACTAAAAGTTTTGTTTGGTTATCTTGCAATCCCGAGATAATCGTCTCCATGCTCCAAATCCATTTTAAAGCCATTTTTAAGGCATTTCGCGCATACATGAAATGAACACATTTTTCTCCAAAACTATAACAGATGCAAGCTTGTCCTGTTTGGTGGAGATGATATTTAATAAAATAAGTAGAAATCCACTAAAAGTTTTGTTTGGTTATCTTGCAATCCCGAGATAATCGTCTCCATGCTCCAAATCCATTTTAAAGCCATTTTTAAGGCATTTCGCGCATACATGAAATGAACACATTTTTCTCCAAAACTATAACAGATGCAAGCTTGTCCTGTTTGGTGGAGATGATATTTAATAAAATAAGTAGAAATCCACTAAAAGTTTTGTTTGGTTATCTTGCAATCCCGAGATAATCGTCTCCATGCTCCAAATCCATTTTAAAGCCATTTTTAAGGCATTTCGCGCATACATGAAATGAACACATTTTTCTCCAAAACTATAACAGATGCAAGCTTGTCCTGTTTGGTGGAGATGATATTTAATAAAATAAGTAGAAATCCACTAAAAGTTTTGTTTGGTTATCTTGCAATCCCGAGATAATCGTCTCCATGCTCCAAATCCATTTTAAAGCCATTTTTAAGGCATTTCGCGCATACATGAAATGAACACATTTTTCTCCAAAACTATAACAGATGCAAGCTTGTCCTGTTTGGTGGAGATGATATTTAATAAAATAAGTAGAAATCCACTAAAAGTTTTGTTTGGTTATCTTGCAATCCCGAGATAATCGTCTCCATGCTCCAAATCCATTTTAAAGCCATTTTTAAGGCATTTCGCGCATACATGAAATGAACACATTTTTCTCCAAAACTATAACAGATGCAAGCTTGTCCTGTTTGGTTGAGATGATATTTAATAAAATAAGTAGAAATCCACTAAAAGTTTTGTTTGGTTATCTTGCAATCCCGAGATAATCGTCTCCATGCTCCAAATCCATTTTAAAGCCATTTTTAAGGCATTTCGCGCATACATGAAATGAACACATTTTTCTCCAAAACTATAACAGATGCAAGCTTGTCCTGTTTGGTGGAGATGATATTTAATAAAATAAGTAGAAATCCACTAAAAGTTTTGTTTGGTTATCTTGCAATCCCGAGATAATCGTCTCCATGCTCCAAATCCATTTTAAAGCCATTTTTAAGGCATTTCGCGCATACATGAAATGAACACATTTTTCTCCAAAACTATAACAGATGCAAGCTTGTCCTGTTTGGTGGAGATGATATTTAATAAAATAAGTAGAAATCCACTAAAAGTTTTGTTTGGTTATCTTGCAATCCCGAGATAATCGTCTCCATGCTCCAAATCCATTTTAAAGCCATTTTTAAGGCATTTCGCGCATACATGAAATGAACACATTTTTCTCCAAAACTATAACAGATGCAAGCTTGTCCTGTTTGGTGGAGATAATATTTAATAAAATAAGTAGAAATCCACTAAAAGTTTTGTTTGGTTATCTTGCAATCCCGAGATAATCGTCTCCATGCTCCAAATCCATTTTAAAGCCATTTTTAAGGCATTTCGCGCATACATGAAATGAACACATTTTTCTCCAAAACTATAACAGATGCAAGCTTGTCCTGTTTGGTGGAGATGATATTTAATAAAATAAGTAGAAATCCACTAAAAGTTTTGTTTGGTTATCTTGCAATCCCGAGATAATCGTCTCCATGCTCCAAATCCATTTTAAAGCCATTTTTAAGGCATTTCGCGCATACATGAAATGAACACATTTTTCTCCAAAACTATAACAGATGCAAGCTTGTCCTGTTTGGTGGAGATAATATTTAATAAAATAAGTAGAAATCCACTAAAAGTTTTGTTTGGTTATCTTGCAATCCCGAGATAATCGTCTCCATGCTCCAAATCCATTTTAAAGCCATTTTTAAGGCATTTCGCGCATACATGAAATGAACACATTTTTCTCCAAAACTATAACAGATGCAAGCTTGTCCTGTTTGGTGGAGATGATATTTAATTAAATAAGTAATAATCCACTAAAAGCTTTGTTTGGTTATCTTGCAATCCCGAAATAATCGTCTCCATGCTCCAAATCCATTTTAAAGCCATTTTTAAGGCATTTCGCGCATACATGAAATGAACACATTTTTCTCCAAAACTATAACAGATGCAAGCTTGTCCTGTTTGGTGGAGATGATATTTAATAAAATAAGTAGAAATCCACTAAAAGTTTTGTTTGGTTATCTTGCAATCCCGAGATAATCGTCTCCATGCTCCAAATCCATTTTAAAGCCATTTCTAAGGCATTTCGCGCATAAATGAAATGAACACATTTTTCTCCAAAACTATAACAGATGCAAGCTTGTCCTGTTTGGTGGAGATGATATTTAATTAAATAAGTAGAAATCCACTAAAAGTTTTGTTTGGTTATCTTGCAATCCCGAGATAATCGTCTCCATGCTCCAAATCCATTTTAAAGCCAAGGACGTGGGACAAGGACGTGCTTGATGATGGTGTTATTTCTGAGTAGGCAACTGCAGGTGCAGGACCGGAGGAGGCTTGTTCGCAGGCAGCATGGACAGGGGATTGGCTCGCATGCACAACCAGCGAAGACGTAGCAGTGACATTAGCAAGCACTGCTCCTCGACTCTGTTGTACTTCCCACAAAGTCGGGTGCTTGGCTGACATGTGCCTGATCATGCTGGTGGTGGTCAGGCTGCTAGTTTTGGTACCCCTGCTGATGCTGGCATGGCAGGTGTTGCAAATGACCTTTTTAGAATCATCTGGATCCAACTTAAAAAACTGCCAGACTCGGGAAGACCTAACATTTGTACAGGCACCTTGTGTCGTGTTGTTGTTCCGGGGAACGGTTGCCTGACTTCTGCCTGGAGCCACCACCCTGCTTCTTACTGCCTGTTGGGATGCTACGCCTCCCTCCCCGTGTGCACTGCTGTCCTCGCTCTGCATATCCTCCTGCCAGGTTGGGTCAGTTACTGGATCATCCACCACGTCGTCTTCCTCTTCCGCACCCTGCTCCTCCTCCTGACTTCCTGACAATTGTGTCTCATCATCGTCCACCCCTTGTTGAGACACGTTGCCAACTTCGTGAGAACGTGGCTGCTCAAATATTTGGCCATCTGTACATACGATCTCCTCATGACCCACTTCAACATGAGCTGGCGAGAGGCCAGAATGTGCGAATGGAAACGTGAACAGCTCTTCCGAGTGTCCAAGTGTGGGATCATTAATGTCCGAGGACGTGTACTCAGCCTTGTGGTAGGAAGGAGGATCAGGTTCTGAAATGTGCGGTGCAGTATCACGGCTACTGACACTTGACCGTGTGGAAGACAGAGTGTTTGTGGTGGTGCCAATCTGACTGGAAGCATTATCCGCTATCCAACTAACAACCTGTTGACACTGGTCTTGGTTCAAGAGCGGTGTACTGCTGCGGTCCCCAAGAATTTGGGACAGGACGTGCGAGCGACTAGATGTGGCCCTTTGTTGTGGCAAAATTAGAGCTTGCCCACGACCTCGGCCTCTGCCTGCACCACCATCACGTCCACTTCCTTGTTCCTTGCCAACGCCCTTGCGCATTTTGCAATGCTGTGCTGACGTGTATTCACTAGACTTGGGCGTTATATCAAAGTTTGTGCAAATTGTGCACCTGTACGCTGCCACCGACAGGCACACACGTGCGGTTTTTAAATGCAAGCACGGACGCACTAAGAACCTAACAGGTTTTAGGAGCAAAAATTAATGATGAGAACTCTGACACTATCAGCCACTGCTGACTGACGTGTATTATACACTACACTTGTGCGTTATATAATAGTTTGGTAAAAACGCACACAAGTGCACCTGTACGCTGCCACCGACAGGCACACACGTGCGGTTTTTAAATGCAAGCACGGACGCACTAAGAACCTAACACAGGTTTTAGGAGCAAAAATTAATGACGAGAACTCTGACACTATCAGCCACTGCTGACTGACGTGTATTATACACTACACTTGTGCGTTATATAATAGTTTGGTAAAAACGCACACAAGTGCACCTGTACGCTGCCACCGACAGGCACACACGTGCGGTTTTTAAATGCAAGCACGGACGCACTAAGAACCTAACACAGGTTTTAGGAGCAAAAATTAATGACGAGAACTCTGACACTATCAGCCACTGCTGACTGACGTGTATTATACACTACACTTGTGCGTTATATAATAGTTTGGTAAAAACGCACACAAGTGCACCTGTACGCTGCCACCGACAGGCACACACGTGCGGTTTTTAAATGCAAGCACGGACGCACTAAGAACCTAACACAGGTTTTAGGAGCAAAAATTAATGACGAGAACTCTGACACTATCAGCCACTGCTGACTGACGTGTATTATACACTACACTTGTGCGTTATATAATAGTTTGGTAAAAACGCACACAAGTGCACCTGTACGCTGCCACCGACAGGCACACACGTGCGGTTTTTAAATGCAAGCACGGACGCACTAAGAACCTAACACAGGTTTTAGGAGCAAAAATTAATGACGAGAACTCTGACACTATCAGCCACTGCTGACTGACGTGTATTATACACTACACTTGTGCGTTATATAATAGTTTGGTAAAAACGCACACAAGTGCACCTGTACGCTGCCACCGACAGGCACACACGTGCGGTTTTTAAATGCAAGCACGGACGCACTAAGAACCTAACACAGGTTTTAGGAGCAAAAATTAATGACGAGAACTCTGACACTATCAGCCACTGCTGACTGACGTGTATTATACACTACACTTGTGCGTTATATAATAGTTTGGTAAAAACGCACACAAGTGCACCTGTACGCTGCCACCGACAGGCACACACGTGCGGTTTTTAAATGCAAGCACGGACGCACTAAGAACCTAACACAGGTTTTAGGAGCAAAAATTAATGACGAGAACTCTGACACTATCAGCCACTGCTGACTGACGTGTATTATACACTACACTTGTGCTTTATATAAGAGTTTGGTAAAAACGCACACAGGTGCACCTGTACGCTGCCACCGACAGGCACACACGTGCGGTTTTTAAATGCACGCACGGACGCACTAAGAACCTAACAGCCGCAGCCCCTAGTAGAAGAGCAATAACGTATAGGAGGAAAATCGGGTGCGTGCCGCGCTGTCACCAAATGGTTATCAACCTGCTCAGGACTTTACCCCATATTCCAGATGTGGCCTTACAAGTGATTTATAGAGGGGTAACAATACGTTGGGATCATCGGATCTAATCTCCCTTTTTATACACCCTAAAATCTTGTTTGCGTTAGAATAAACAATAACATCATAAAGGTATAGCAGTACCGTTTCAAAGTTTCGGTGTCCCAAGCAGCATTCCATCAGCCTCTGGAAGGTTCCTGGCAAATTGCACAGCTCGAAGGGCATGCTTTTGAACTCGCAGAGACCCATCGGGGTGGCAAAGGCGGTCTTCTCCCGGTCTGCCTCAGCAACGGACACTTGCCAATAGTGACTAGTGAGATCAAGGGTAGAAAAATAATTTGCAGTTGTCAATGCAGCTAGCTATTCCTCAATACAGGGGAGTGGTGCTGTCCTTCTTCTTTAACAGGACCAACGGAGCTGCCCAGAGGCTACAACTGTCACGGATAACCCCAGCCTCCTTCATGTTGCTCAACATGTCCTTGGTACACTGGTAATGTGCAGGTAGATTTGGCTTATATCTCTCTTTGATGGGTGGGTGTGCACTTGTGGGGATGTAGTGTTTGACCCCTTTTATTTTTCAAAAGTCTAGCGGATGTTTGCTGAAGACTTGCTCGTATTCTTGCACTAGCCTGTAGACCCCCTTCTTGTGATGTGAAGGTGTGGAGTCAGTGCCTACGTGTAATTCCTTACACCACTCCTCTGGCTGACTTGGTGAGCTGTCACTGAATGGGTGGGCTGAAGCAATGGTGGATGCTGCTGTTTGGATAGCATGTGTATCTACTGAGAACAGCTTATCAATGGTGGCAAATCGGAGCAGCTTAATCTTTTGCTCTCCGCAGTTCAACACTCTCATGGGCACTCTTCCCTTCCATATTAATGAATAAAACTATGATGTAAATAGCATATAGATACCCCACAAATGCAGATAAAAGTAGGTTATGGGAAAAGGGGGAAGAGAGAAACAGGAAAATAGTGGAATAAAGTATACCTTCCAGGTGGGAGAGGAAATGGCAGCACAGCCAGTGGAGGTGAAGCAAGGGGAGCCTGCAACTAAAGAGTTGAGAGCGTTATCACATGGTGACTGAGCCTGATTGTAACGGGAGCATAGAGGTGCCGATCCTGTCTTACCTGCGTTGGTGTAGAAGTGGGTGTCCTGTGGTGGAGTCAGCTATGTGCAGTGGTGGCCGTGGGTTCTTTTATGTGCGACCGTAGTAATAGCTGTGCCCACTTCCTGTATGGGAGTGGAATGCAGTGAGGCTAATGGAACGCACGCCTGCGCATTTGTGTTTAACGTCGCGCATGTGCAGAACGGAGAAAAGGCTGCGCTCACTTCCTAATGAAAGGGAGTGAGACGCAGCTGGGAAGGGAAGGGAAAAGATTAGGGTTTGGGGATGATGAAAGGGCTTTCTACGGGCAAGGATGGCAAAGGGTGGCAGTGACGGAAAGTCAGGCAGATGGTCCTGTCCTGTCCTGTCCGTCCGTCTTTTTGTATCATGAATTGGAAAGACTGCAAGGGGGAGGGGAGGTGCTTGTGCCCAAAAGGAGGAGTTATTCAGATTCATTGCAGTGGGCGGCGGCTGCAAAAAGCACCATTCTCCTTGTTTTTGCTCTGCAAATTCTACTACTTGGAAAGTATGCAGAAAATGAAATGTAGAACATATAACATCAACTGCTTAGGAACGCATCATAGGTTAGTACTTAAAAGGATATTGTCATGTTCTAGTCATAATGCAAGCTGGACATTTTTCATGTTACCCTGTAATCGCCGGCCTGTTCTAATGCTCACAAGCCAAGATATAGGCTCAGCTGCTAAGGCTTCCCTCTGCCTTCTGAATGAAAATTGAATATGTCTGGCTCACTGTGTATATAGCAGGTGGTCAGAAAAAATAAGAGTCAATTCAATAGAAATAGCTCTGGCACACTATAGTGATCAATAACGTAAGAAAAGAACTCTTAGAATGCTGAAAATTCTTTATTTGTGCAAAAGGATAATTCATCCAACGTTTCGAGCTTGTTTTTAGGTCTTTATCAAGGATAAAGTTATCTAAGATCATAAAGGGTTACAAAACCATATAAACACGTAATTAGTACATAGTACAACATAACAGTACAATATATTGCTACTTGAGAGTACAATGGGTCAAATGACCATGATGCACATACAAAAAAATTTTCCAAAGCCATAGTGAAAACATTTGTACTGAGGAAAGAAAATTTCCACATGACCTATCTGGAGAAACATTCTGGATCAAACAGCCAAAAATAGTCAAGCAGGTAAATACACACCTATATGGATAACAGGATGATATGTGTTCAATTGTATAGCGTCATTGCCATTAAGGTACAAATGGAAAACTTGCAATCCTATATAGTGAAGGAAATGAACACATATCATATCAAAGAACACAGGAACATGGGTGTGAGAAAAACCTCAATGTTTATACTTTGTTCTTTATAATGGTGTGAACATGTATATGTCTCAGTACCTTATGAACTTGAGAATTCTAGTGAGTAGATGATGAAAGCCTATTCCAGAACTGGAATCGGTAAATAATTGTAGGTGGAATCTAAATGAAAAGATGGTACAAGTGTTATCATGACACGTGGGCTATAACACAATGGACCGTGTGACAAAGAAGAAAGGAGAGAAAGAAGAGGAAGAAAATGGAACTACCTGTAACATTACGTGATAGTCACTGGTAAGTATCACTTGACAATTCAGGTGAAAAAGGATTCCTTTATTAAAGGGTTCTCAGTCGCCTCAGGATCATGAAATACTAGGGTAAATGATATGAGAATGGGTAAGAAGCACCACTAAAGGAAATATGAGATGCAGGACATATATCTATAAACCCCTGAACTACATGATAGAAATAAAAAGAAGAAAAAAGAAAAAAAAGAAGAAAGAAGAAGAACACATAGAATGCGGAAAGAGAATGGGTACAACTACCTGAGTTACTGCAGGGAGGCCCCTGGTAGGTATTGTGAGGGTTAGTGGAATTCCTTCACTGAAGGGTTCTCAGTTGCCTCAGGTTCGTGAAAAATGCTATAGACAAATAATGCCCGGAGAAAAGGGGTTCATATACAGCGAATAATGGTAATACAAGGTACATGTGTCCCATGTAATAGTATAAATATATATATATTGTACTAAGCTCTACACCAGAAATAGAAAGTAGTCCCTCTGCCTTCTGTCTAGGTGCCCTGAGTTATGTCCTGTAAACTGTCACAGTGACCTAGACACACATGTGTAGTAGGGGAATATCCCTGCTGAGATGCCAGTGCTAGAGCACTCGTTTGCTGTGGAGCTGAACGCTATGTGAGTAGTTCTTACCTTCAATGAGCAGAAGTCTCTTTTTTCAGATTTCAATATCTCTGTGGGTATCTGGCAGAAATATGGAATACTCTTTACTGCTAAGACCCTGTACACCACTCCCACTAAAGGGGGCTTTACACGCTGCGACATCGCTAATGCGGAGTCGTTGGGGTCACGGAATTTGTGACGCACATCCGGCCACATTAGCGATGTTGCTGCGTGTGATACCGATGAGCGATTTTGCATCGTTGCAAAAACGTGCAAAATCGCTCATCGGTGACATGGGTCTCCATTCTCGATTATCGTTACTGCAGCAGTAACGATGTAGTTCGTCGCTCCTGCGGTAGCACACATCGCTCCGTGTGACACCGCAGAAACGAGGAACCTCTCCTTACCTGCCTCCCAGCCGCTATGAGGAAGGAAGGAGGTGGGCGGGATGTTCCGGCCACTCATCTCCGCCCCTCCGCTGCTATTGGGCGGTCGCTCAGTGACGTCGCTGTGACGCCGCACGGACCGCCCCCTTAGAAAGGAGGCGGTTCGCCGGACACAGCGACGTCGCCGGGCAGGTAAGTATGTGTGACGGGTCTGGTCGGTGTTGTGCGGCATGGGCAGCGATTTGCCCGTGTCGCGCAACAGATGGGGGCGGGTACCCACACTAGCGATATCGGGACCGATATCGCAGTGTGTAAAGTAGCCTTTAGTCACATGACCAAGACTGTATCTGTGTCCCTACAACACACTTGAGACAAATGTGTGTGTGAGCCTGCATTGTGGGGTATATATAATATATTATAGAGCTGGGAAGGATCATTCTAAGCAGTGAGCTGTTCCAGTATTTGTAGGAAAATACCCAGTAGAAGCATCAAACACAGCACCAATACCTCCCATCAGTATTCCACCACAGTGCCATGTAACCCATGCCCTACACTCCCATCTACACCAATACTATACAGGCACAAACTAGTATATCTGACTAAAAGCCCCCAAAATATGAAGAACGGCCTATAGTTGAGTGTGGATATAAAATCTATGTGAGCAGAGCTAGAATAGAAATCACTGATCGCATTGAAGTCATTCTGACCATAAATCACCATGATATCAAGGTGAGGAGTTGTGTGTTACTGCTGGGAGGAAAGGGTTAACAGTGGAATATTAAGGTGCATTTCTGTGTGCAGTGTTACTAGTCAATGTAACAATTCAGTATGAGCTGCTCTTGGTGCCGGGGGAGGGAGATGCTCTCCTGAGCAAGATAGATGGGGAATGAACATGATATCTATATAGTGTAAGGCAGGGGGTCTCAAACCAGGTGATCATGTCTGATCAACTGGTTACATTATGTCTGATTACCTTGTCTAACAGTTTTTTCTCCCCTTTCTTTACCTTCCAGGTTCCCATAGTCACGTGAAATATCCCTGTTGCACTTGATTACGGCTCACTATTCACTATAGGATGTCTTATATCTAACATCACACTCTCACCCATCAGCACTCTATAGGTTTGTATAAGGTATGCGCTTACACATCCGGTCCTCCATAGGTATTTCCACTTATGTAACACTATCCCTATGATCACTCATAACTCATACCCTTGTAGTCAATTACAGCCTCCTCTCTCCCCCCTCCCCTTCTCCCTTTCCATCTATAATTTTGCCAGTACAATATTAGTTTACATTAGGCACACACTCACATATTCCTTTCCTTAGTGATTTATTGTAATTCACATTCACATACAATTCTCTATGCCTGCCCCATTACTACATTCATACCTACTTGACCCTATCCTGATACCCCTTGTCTCACCTTGTTGGTCCCTACACCTGTTATCATGTCCTTTCCTGTGTCTGTCTTGTCACACAACACATTTTAGCATATAACTTGTGCTCCTTATTACCTGTCCTGCCTATTAGAATTATGTCCATTATGTCCATGCATGGCCCAATGAATCAAGTCTGTACTTCATATTCATGGTTTAAGCCTTTGGGTTCCAATGTGCCCAGAGTATATATCCAGAAAGATTCCCTTTCTTTGAGCTTTCTAATTCTATTGCCTCCTCTGCGTATGGCTTGGACATGTTCGATGACTTGGAATCTTAATTGGATCACTGTGTGATTATGCGTCACAAAATGGTGTGGGACTGGTAATAGAATCTGCTTACAATGTATTGTTGACTTGTGTTTAGCTCAAAGAAAGAGAATCTTTCTGGATATGTACTCTGGGCATATTAGAACCCAAGGGCTTAAACCGTGAATATGAAGTAAAGACTTGATTCATTGGGCCGTGCACCATGTCACCAAGTGTCCAATTGCATTGTCCAATGGCTCACAATGGTTATGCGTTTTCATTGGATGGATAATCGAAGCCATGTTTTTTTCCTTTCTGTTGGGTTTGTTGTGTGAGTAGCCTATAGGATTAAGTTGGTTACCGCAGGCAGTGGATTTAACTTCCTGTCTTTGGTCCAGTGGTAGATGGATTGTCTGGTCTATGAGCTGTTATTGGTTTGAATGCAGGTGAATGCCCATGGGCTGCTTATGACTGTGTAAAATAGTATTGATTCATGATGGATTTCAGACTACATGTAGATATCTTCAGTCTTTCTATCCACATCATTTAAATGAACATTATCCATGCAGCTTGATGCCTTGTGGACTCGGTCTAGGGACTTTGGCTTCAACTAGAGGATCACTTGGCTACATGGCTTCAATCTAGGGGCTCCAATTCCGATTGGAGATCATAACCGCAATCTAGGGATTTCGACTCCGGCTGCCAGGATTATGCCATATCATCATACCAGAGACTACTTAAGGAAGAAACCCAGGTTGGACAATTTTGTCACCTGGCTACAGACTTTGCAGACCTCAGCCAGCTTCCTAAATCTGGCGCTATTCTATTGTCGGTGGGTGCCCGACAAATTACACAGCTATGTAAAATTTTGGTTTATGAAACTTCAAATCCAGTGACTGATTATTATGTTTTCTAATGTCCTGATTTAAAAAAAAAATAAATATTTTTTTTTAACCATCAAATATTGATTTTGTACAATCCATGTGTGAAGTTACATACAAGTGACATGAACAAGAAAAATACTTATTGTAACCAAAAATATTCACAATTTTATATATAAAATACATTTATTTATTGTACAGTCATTCTGCAACTTTATTAGAAATTTATTCTTGCACTTTTTCCTTTTCTCTAAATCCCCCTTTTCTCTTATAGAAGGCCTGTGGATCTTCTCTGTGAAGCATCCGGCAATCATGTTCACGTTTCATTTACTTTGGTATCGTCGTTCCATCTCCTTGATATTCCGATGAAAACCTTCTTGTTCTTCCCACCAGCACCAAGGTTTTCAGACAAGTAGTCCAAATAGGAATGTAAAAAATGTAACTTCAAATTCATTAGACAACCCAAGGCTTTGAAACGTTTCAGCATGTTCTCCACGATGGACTTAAATTTTGATTCTTTGTTGTTACCTAGAAACGTATTTATTGCTTCTTTCAAAGAGTCCCAAGCCCTTTTTTCAACAGTTTTCATTATTGTTTAAAACACGTCATCCTTCATTCATGGGTTTCTGAATATCCGAACCCACAAAAATGCTTTTGTGCTGCCCCTGTGCCAGCAGCCGCCGTTGGTCGGATCCAGACCTTCTAAGAGAGTGGCTCGACCCGGGGGTCTCGCGGACATGTCGAATAAAAGGAGGAATGTAGATGTATGGGCTAGACCGTATTAAGTTTGTGACGCCACCAACGGTGTGTGGTGAGGTGGGACACCACCGCTGCCGTTATGGGATACCCGGGAGAGATGTAGTGGCAGCTGGATGTTAACCCCTCCGTGTGTAGGGATGATTGCCCCGGGGCCCAGTGTCTTTGTGCAGGGTATGGAGATGGCAAGGGCCGGCGCGCCTGAGCAAGCAGGGGGATGTTTGGTTACTCACAGTAAATGAATCACACGAGTCTTTCGGTAAACCAAAGGTGCTGGTGGCCTGCCGCCCCGGCCGGTTGCATTCAGGTCCCCCACCCAGGCTGGTGGTCGCTGTCCTTTACTCTGCACTTGTTTTTGTGTATGGTGGACTGCCTGGTCTGGAACTCAGGAGTCCGCTCCCGGCTGGATATGGCCTAAGGAGCCGTGCCCGCAGGCGCTGGCCCGTGGGATCTAAGGGCCCTGGCGGTGGCCTTATCCCTATCAGTGGGCTGTTGTCTTCTTTGAGGGACTTTAGGTGGGATAGGACCTATAATCCTGCCCTCAATCATTTAATTAGCTAGGCCGCTGTTTTCGGTCCTGGCTTCAGGGTCCTAGGTGACTAGGGTTTCAGGTCGGCTGTGTGTTTCCTAAGTGAGGAAAGGTGTTGTGCGGGGGCCTATCTGTAACTACCTGGTTTTGCCAGGGCATCACACCTTCCTTCAGACTTGATTCTGACAGTCCCTGAAACTTGGTACACAGGTACTTAAACATCTCTCCTTCTTTCAGTAGCGCTTTCACAAACAGCTTCATCAGTCCAAGCTTACAGTGGAGTGGTGGCAAGAGAACTTTAGGTGGGATCAACTAAGCTTTATGCAACAATGTTCTTGAGTCCCGGTTACAAAGATGTTCTTGTTGGCCAATTTTTTTTGCTCCAGTGAAGAGTCCTAACCTGGCTTTCCAATTCACACAAAAAGCATGTGTTCTGCCTTCTTTTACGTAATGCTGTGAATCTCTAGCATACAGCTAAACCCTAGTTCACATTTCAAATAAACAGACTGTGGAGTTCAATAGCCTTGATTTATTAGCTGGTAACGTGAACTTGATTGCAGTATACATGGAATATACAGTGAATATAGGAATATCCAAGATGCAGTTGAAGACAGAATACGGTATATCCAAGATACTGTTTTATACGGGTAAAAACTATAACAAGAAAATGATTACAGTCAGTACAGTGTTAATACAGAGTTAACATAGCATAACAGTACATGAGATGCAGTTCTTACGAGAATGTAGGTGAAAGGTCACTGCATCTGCAATACATAGAAATCTTATCTAGACAAACAAGACAGGGATGACACTAAAGGTGTAGAAGTACAATGTACAATGCATTTACTACACTCTTCCATCTAGGATTCTATCACTAACACATGTAATTTGCTTTGCTCACCGGATTACACTAGGCAGGGGTGAATGTACAGAGAGGTAAGTCGGCATGTCCTTTCCTGACAAATCCAAAGAGAAAATGGCTGCAGGCTTCTTCTCAGCTCAGGGAGGCATTCCTTACCCAGAATACATTTAGCTTAAAGGGAAACTCAGCAATTCAAAAGAATAACAATGACCTCTAGGGGTTGTAACAGAAATTTCAATGAATGACTATTAGCAGGCTGCCATGAGGCAGAACAGCATGGGTATTTAATATATCCTCCTTGCTGCCCAAGAAGCAATGAGAACATTTTTAGACCACCACATATTGACCATCCATGCTCCTTGTAGTTAAGTTTCTTGAGAATAAAGTCTAAATTCTCACAGCTTTCTTCCAAGTGCATAGCATGTGTGACGCCCTGGACTAGCCAGGTAGTCACAAACACAAAATCACACACACCCCCTCCCCTGGATAGTCTACATCAGTCACACAAAATCCTTGTTGCCTCCTCCAGGGTCTGATGTCCACACCAGGTGGGGCGGAGCCAGGCGGTTGGCCCCACCCACCGAGGAGTTCACAGGCCTGGAGGCGGGAAAAGCAGTTAGTTTAGTTTTGTAGTGGAAAGTGAGAGGACAGAAACTGTTAGTGTCTGGGTAGGAGCCCAGGCACTGTCAGCAAGGTCGGCAGACGGTGGTGGCCGTCTGCAGGAGGTGGTACAAGTCAGCTGAACCGTAGGACCGGGGACGGGCGGTGACCCGAGGGGAACTGAACCGGTGAGCGGATCTGTACCAAGCACAAAGGCAGGGCCATTGGACCCTGACCAGGCTAGGAGCCGCCGACAATGGTCAAATCCGAGAGTGACCGGAATCCCAGGGGTTCCCTAACACCCAAGACCCGACAGAAGGCAACCGTCCACACCGTGAGGATAAAAAGCCACCGCCATAGGCTAGAGATCCAAGGGCCAGCGCCTGCGGGCAAACGGGCTCCCTCGGTACGTACACCCCAGCCATCCAGCCTCCCCGTACCGCCACCGGGCCCCGGGATCACCAACCCCTACCCACGGAGGGGGAACCAACATCCTAGCTGCTCCCTGCCATCGCTCCCGGGATCCCCGTCACCAGCAGTGGTGGTGCCCATTATCACCACGACCTGTGGGTGACGTCACTAACTATCTCCCCAAACAAACCACCCCCTTTTCACTCGTGGGCGAGGAGCGCTGCTCGAGTCCCCGGATCTGGCCCTCCGCTCGAGCCACCGAGCAGCAGCAGCAGCAGAAGTCCCCGAACCCGAGCGTAGCGTGCGTGGCCCCTCTGCCCGCGACACATGCCCTACACACACTGAAGAATACTTACTGCCATTGAGCAGTAGCACAGCTTTCAGACTTTTTGGATGAAACAATGACGTGTCTCCACTCGCTCACATTGTACTTAATGTTACATTTTCCATCAGCACAGGAACATCGCTTGAATACACTAGAGCACCATCTTCAGAAAAGTATGGAGGGAATCTTTTCAGAATTCTAACCTTTTGGAAACCTATTGCCACGCTCTCCGGGTCCCCTGCTTCGCTCCCCGGCTCCTCTGGCAGACATCCCCCGCTCCACGGTCTCCAGCCTCCACCACCTGCGGTCCCCAGGCGGCCCGGTCCCCGCTCCCGGCGCCCGTCGGCAGCCCTGCTCCAGGCCGGCTCCCCTGCTTCCTATACACCGCTCCCTGCCCTGGCTTCTGGCACCCGGGCCTCGCGCATGCGCATTAGGGCGCGCGCGCGGTCATTGACCCTCTCTTAAAGGGCCAGCGTCCACTGACAGGAAATTGAACACACAGGTACAGGGTATAAAGGGGTTTAATGTCCAAGTGGGCGGGGCCTGTTCTTCGTGTTTCCTAAGCTAGGAGTCAGGTCTCCTTGTGTCTCTGTGATATACTTACCTATCTCTCTTCTAGAGCCGCTCCTGCCTCGCCATCCGGTCCTGCCGATTCCCGAACCCCGAACGCTGACTATCTGCCATCCCGTCAGTCCGTACCATCTCTGATCCCTGTGGTGACCCGTCCTCTCGCTCCATCGGTTCCGGACTCTGCCTGACATCTCGGCCTCCGAACCTGAGCTCCGTCACCCGGACTACCATCAGTGACTCCGTGGTCCCAGGGACTTCTCCATTCCACTCTTTTGCACGGACTGTCCTGCTACCCGTAGTGCTCCGGCTACCGGACCCCTTGCCTTCATTAAGGTGTTCGGCCCAGTGGATCCACCTCCTGGGTCTGCCCGTCCACCTGGCCCTAACACCTATAGAATCAGTGTTTGTGAAAAAACTGTACGTGATGATATTTTTTCAATATTTTTACTGAGTCCAATGATCAAAAGTATGAAAAAAATCACATCTTTCAAAAATTTTTACCCTTGGAAACCTGTGTTATTATTACTATGCACGAGCCCTAAATTGTCTGAAAAACAACAAATATGCTGGTTGGATAGACCTTGACCCCACAATTCAACGGCCACAATTAAGGAGAAAAGTGCTAAGAGAGTTAAATTTGCCCCTGAAATAACCCATGATACGGGCCAAGGAGGGACACACCATTTTGATCCGAAAATAGCCCAACACCATGAGAGACGGGCAAATCCGTGAAAAGACAAAGTTCCAAGCTACAACTGACGCAGGATCTACAGCACATACGCCCATTGTAATTGTTCATGATTTCCGGCCACTACGCATTTCAGCCTTCAGGGACCTGGTAATTCGAATGCTATGTCCAGGAGTAGAGATGAGCGAACCGGTCCCGGTTCGGCTCGAGGTCGGTTCGCCGAACGGAGCTCCCGTTCGAGTTCGGCTCGTCGAACGTTCGACGAACCGAACTCGAGCCAATAGGAAACAATGGCAGGCAATCACAAACACAGTAAAACACCTAGAAAACACCCTCAAAGGTGTCCAAAAGGTGACAAACAACTCACAACACAACACAAACACATGGGAAAGTGACAAGGACATATACTCATGCGAAAACAAAACAGCTGGACAAGGAAAAAGAGGAGGACACACAGATATAGGCATGGCACGCCATTCTAAAATCATGTAAAACACCGCAAGGTGACTCCAAGCGGAGTCTCCCTTTTTTCCAAAAATTGGGTCCCACACACACCCACCCCTTCAGTGGCAGCAGTTGTGCCCCAGTTGTACACTTCACAGCTACATTTGCATCAAGCACATTCAAAAATACGCTATTCTTAACCGTCCCCAGGATGACACCGGGGTAGGTAGCAAAGTCTTTCCTGATCCCAGCTCTGTTCATCTTGGCTTCTTTTAAAAACACAGCAAGCAAGGGTTACTCCAAGCGGAGTCTCCCTTTTTTCCAAAAATTGGGCCACACAGACACCCACCCCATCAGTGGCAGCACTTGGGCCCTAGTTGCAAACAGGATGTTTTGATTTGCATCAAGCAAATTCAAAAATACGCCATAATTAACCGTCCCCAGGATGACACCGGGGTAGGTAGCAAAGTCTTTCCTGATCCCAGCTCTGTTCATCTTGGCTTCTTTTAAAAACACAGCAAGCAAGGGTTACTCCAAGCGGAGTCTCCCTTTTTTCCAAAAATTGGGCCACACAGACACCCACCCCATCAGTGGCAGGACTTGGGCCCTAGTTGCAAACAGGATGTTTTGATTTGCATCAAGCACATTCAAAAATACGCCATTCTTATCCGTCCCCAGGATGACACCGGGGTAGGTAGATAAAGTCTTTGCTGACCCATGACTTGTTCATCTTGGCTTCTTTTAAAAACACAGCAAGCAAGGGTTACTCCAAGCGGAGTCTCCCTTTTTTCCAAAAATTGGGCCACACAGACACCCACCCCATCAGTGGCAGCACTTGGGCCCTAGTTGCAAACAGGATGTTTTGATTTGCATCAAGCACATTCAAAAATACGCCATAATTAACCGTCCCCAGGATGACACCGGGGTAGGTAGCAAAGTCTTTCCTGATCCCAGCTCTGTTCATCTTGGCTTCTTTTAAAAACACAGCAAGCAAGGGTTACTCCAAGCGGAGTCTCCCTTTTTTCCAAAAATTGGGCCACACAGACACCCACCCCATCAGTGGCAGCACTTGGGCCCTAGTTGCAAACAGGATGTTTTGATTTGCATCAAGCACATTCAAAAATACGCCATAATTAACCGTCCCCAGGATGACACCGGGGTAGGTAGCAAAGTCTTTCCTGATCCCAGCTCTGTTCATCTTGGCTTCTTTTAAAAACACAGCAAGCAAGGGTTACTCCAAGCGGAGTCTCCCTTTTTTCCAAAAATTGGGCCACACAGACACCCACCCCATCAGTGGCAGCACTTGGGCCCTAGTTGCAAACAGGATGTTTTGATTTCCATCAAGCACATTCCAAAATTCGCCATAATTAACCGTCCCCAGGATGACACCGGGGTAGGTAGCAAAGTCTTTCCTGATCCCAGCTCTGTTCATCTTGGCTTCTTTTAAAAACACAGCAAGCAAGGGTTACTCCAAGCGGAGTCTCCCTTTTTTCCAAAAATTGGGCCACACAGACACCCACCCCATCAGTGGCAGCACTTGGGCCCTAGTTGCAAACAGGATGTTTTGATTTGCATCAAGCACATTCAAAAATACGCCATAATTAACCGTCCCCAGGATGACACCGGGGTAGGTAGCAAAGTCTTTCCTGATCCCAGCTCTGTTCATCTTGGCTTCTTTTAAAAACACAGCAAGCAAGGGTTACTCCAAGCGGAGTCTCCCTTTTTTCCAAAAATTGGGCCACACAGACACCCACCCCATCAGTGGCAGCACTTGGGCCCTAGTTGCAAACAGGATGTTTTGATTTGCATCAAGCACATTCAAAAATACGCCATAATTAACCGTCCCCAGGATGACACCGGGGTAGGTAGCAAAGTCTTTCCTGATCCCAGCTCTGTTCATCTTGGCTTCTTTTAAAAACACAGCAAGCAAGGGTTACTCCAAGCGGAGTCTCCCTTTTTTCCAAAAATTGGGCCCCACACACACCCACCCCTTCAGTGGCAGCAGTTGTGCCCCAGTTGTACACTTCACAGCTGCATTTGCATCAAGCACATTCAAAAATACGCTATTCTTAACCGTCCCCAGGATGACACCGGGGTAGGTAGCAAAGTCTTTCCTGATCCCAGCTCTGTTCATCTTGGCTTCTTTTAAAAACACAGCAAGCAAGGGTTACTCCAAGCGGAGTCTCCCTTTTTTCCAAAAATTGGGCCACACAGACACCCACCCCATCAGTGGCAGCACTTGGGCCCTAGTTGCAAACAGGATGTTTTGATTTGCATCAAGCACATTCAAAAATACGCCATAATTAACCGTCCCCAGGATGACACCGGGGTAGGTAGCAAAGTCTTTCCTGATCCCAGCTCTGTTCATCTTGGCTTCTTTTAAAAACACAGCAAGCAAGGGTTACTCCAAGCGGAGTCTCCCTTTTTTCCAAAAATTGGGCCCCACACACACCCACCCCTTCAGTGGCAGCAGTTGTGCCCCAGTTGTACACTTCACAGCTACATTTACATCAAGCACATTCAAAAATACGCTATTCTTAACCGTCCCCAGGATGACACCGGGGTAGGTAGCAAAGTCTTTCCTGATCCCAGCTCTGTTCATCTTGGCTTCTTTTAAAAACACAGCAAGCAAGGGTTACTCCAAGCGGAGTCTCCCTTTTTTCCAAAAATTGGGCCACACAGACACCCACCCCATCAGTGGCAGCACTTGGGCCCTAGTTGCAAACAGGATGTTTTGATTTGCATCAAGCACATTCAAAAATACGCCATAATTAACCGTCCCCAAGATGACACCGGGGTAGGTAGCAAAGTCTTTCCTGATCCCAGCTCTGTTCATCTTGGCTTCTTTTAAAAACACAGCAAGCAAGGGTTACTCCAAGCGGAGTCTCCCTTTTTTCCAAAAATTGGGCCCCACACACACCCACCCCTTCAGTGGCAGCAGTTGTGCCCCAGTTGTACACTTCACAGCTACATTTGCATCAAGCACATTCAAAAATACGCTATTCTTAACCGTCCCCAGGATGACACCGGGGTAGGTAGCAAAGTCTTTCCTGATCCCAGCTCTGTTCATCTTGGCTTCTTTTAAAAACACAGCAAGCAAGGGTTACTCCAAGCGGAGTCTCCCTTTTTTCCAAAAATTGGGCCACACAGACACCCACCCCATCAGTGGCAGCACTTGGGCCCTAGTTGCAAACAGGATGTTTTGATTTGCATCAAGCACATTCCAAATCAACAAGCATTTACTCTCCCCAGGATGACACAGGGGTAGTAAATTCCTTATGGATCCATGACTTGTTCATTTTGATGACATTGTCACTGGACAGACGCGTGCGCTTATCTGTCAGCACACACCCAGCAGCACTGAATACACGTTCAGAGACAACGCTGGCAGCTGGACACGACAAAATCTCCAAGGCGTAACTGGAGAGCTCTGGCCATTTTTCTAGGTTTGAAGCCCAAAAGGAGCAAGGCTCCAGTTGCACAGTCATGGCATCGATGTTCATTTGGAGATACTCCTGTATCATCCTCTCCAGCCGTTGAGTATGTGTCAGACTTGTTGTCTCTGGTGGCCTTGCAAAAGAGGGTCTAAAAAAATTATGAAAAGATTCCATAAAATTGCTGTTACCGGCACCAGATACGGTCCTACTGGTACGGGTAGACTGTTGAAGATGACGAGACCGTCCCATGTTTGTCAAGTTACAACTGGGAGATTCCCTCCCTGCACCTGCACGGTTGTTTGGTGGAAAAGCCGAGCTAAGATCGAGTAACAGCTTCTGCTGATACTCCTGCATACGTGCGTCCCTTTCTATGGCTGGAATTATGTCACAAAATTTGGACTTGTACCGGGGATCTAATAGTGTGGCAATCCAGTAGTCATCATCACTTCTAATTTTGACAATACGACTGTCATGTTGGAGGTAGTGCAACAAAAAGGCACTCATGTGTCTTGCGCAGCCATGCGGACCAAGTCCACGCTGTGTTTGTGGCATAGAGGTGCTACCCGTTCTTTCTTCCTCTGACATCTCCCCCCAACCTCTTTCAACTGAAATTTGACTAAGGTCTCCCTCATCCGCTGAGTCTTCCATGTCCATGGACAGTTCGTCCTCCATTTCTTCATGTTCTCCTGCACCTTGCTCAACATTTCGCCTGCTACTATGCGCCCTTGTCGATCCCTGTTCCCCATGGTCCCATGCCTGCTGCGTTGGTGATGATGAACGTCTGGACCTTGGTGATGTTGTTGTCCCTTGCGCATATGAATCCTCCTGTAGTCCCTCCCCTTCATGTTGTCCCACCCCCTGACTCCGAATAGTGTTTAGCGTGTGCTCCAGCATGTAAATGACTGGAATCGTCATGCTGATAATGGCATTGTCAGAGCTAAACATATTCGTCGCCATGTCGAAACTGTGCAGAAGGGTGCATAGGTCCTTGATCTGAGACCACTCCATCAGGGTGATCTGCCCCACCTCTGCATCTCGTTGGCCCAGGCTATACGTCATGACGTATTGCACCAGGGCTCTGCGGTGCTGCCACAGTCGCTGTAACATGTGGAGAGTTGAATTCCAGCGTGTCGCCACATCGCATTTCAGGCGATGAACCGGCAGGCCGAAAGACTTCTGGAGCGATGCAAGTCGCTCTGCTGCGGCGCTTGAACGGCGGAAGTGAGCTGACAGTTTTCGTGCCCTGTTCAGAAGGCCATCTAGGCCGGGATAGTGTGTTAAAAATTGCTGGACGACAAGGTTCAACACGTGAGCCATACAAGGTACGTGTGTCACAATGCCCAGGCGAAGTGCCGCACCCAGGTTTGCAGCATTGTCGCACACGGCCTTACCAGGCTGCAGGTTGAGTGGAGACAACCATTTATTAAACTCGGACCGCAGAGCTGACCACAACTCCTCAGCTGTGTGACTCTTATTCCCAAGACATGTCAAGCTAAAGACCGCCTGATGCCGTTGCGCTCTGCTGCCAGCATAGTAATGAGGCGTGCGTGATTCCTTCTGCGCAGTGAGAACGCTGGTGGCCTGACCAGGCAGGCTTGGGGCGGAGGTGGAGGACCCAGATGAGGTGGAGGATGCAGAAGCTGTGGAGGAACTTGGACAGACAGAGGATTGACACACAAGTCGTGGGGACGGCAAGACTTGTGCAGCAGACCCTTCACCATCTATCACCATAGTTACCCAGTGCCCAGTCAGCGACATGTAACGTCCCTGTCCATGCTTACTGGTCCAAGTATCGGTGGTGAAATGCACCCGTTCACACACAGAGTTTCTCAAGGAAGCGGTGATGTTGTGTGCGACATGCTGGTGTAGCGCGGGCACACCTTTCTTAGAGAAGTAGTGGCGACTAGGCATCTGGTACTGGGGCACAGCGACAGACATAAGGTCTCTAAAATCCTGTGTGTCCACTAGGCGGAAAGGCAGCATTTCGGTAGACAACAGCTTACAGAGGGATAGAGTCAACCTCTTAGCTTTGTCATGGGTCGGAGGAAGTGGCCTTTTATTTGACCACATCTGAGGGACAGAGATCTGGCTGCTGTGTGTAGACGGTGTTGAGTAGGGTGTCCCTGGAAAAATGCAGGTTTGTGAGGAAAGTGCAGGCGGAGACATGATGTTGCCTTCATCCAACGTTGGTGCTATCGATGTCTGAGAGAGCTGTACACACTCACTTGTTTCCCCTTCCAAACCAACTGACGACCTTACAAGCAAACTGCCTGTTGCGGTTACAGTGGTGGAAGTTTGGCGTGGAAAAACAGGTGTGACAGCTGTCCCCACAGTCCTAGAAGATGAAGAGCGCGCGGATGCACTGGAAGGGGCGGGCGGTGGATGGTTCGCTCTTGCAGCATTGCAGCACAGTGAGCTTCCTACCGGGACCTATGATATTTATTCATGTGACGATTCATGGAAGAAGTTGTCAAAGTGCTGAGGTTTTGACCTCTACTAAGAGAATCATGACAAATTTTACATATCACATGATTTGGGCGATCTTTTTCTATGTCAAAAAAGGACCAGGCTAGGCAAGGCTTAGAGGCCATGCGACCTGTTGATCCACCCCGAATAATGCTCATAGGCAGAGTGGTGGCTGAGGATGCAGTTGTAGACGTGCTACCAGTGCTCCGACTCTGTCCAGGAAGGCGCAAGGTAACTTCGTCGTCGGTTGCATCCTCCTCCACCGCCTCTGTTGACCTCCTCGAGTGCCTGACTGGGGGTTGACAGTAGGTGGGATCTAGAACTTCATCATCAATTGTTGTGTTTGCACTCCCCTCCCCCTCAGACCGAGCCTCTTCTTGCCCTGACCGAATATTTAAGTTGTCATCCCAATCGGGTATCTGCGTCTCATCTTCATCAGTATGTTCCTCATTGTCTATAACCACAGGTGTTACAGTTTGTGACAAAGGGTCAACATTATGCTCAGAAACTTGGTCCTCACAGCCTGAATCAGAGTCACAAAGGTTCTGGGCATCACTGCAGACCATTTCCTGTTCTGTATTCACTGTAGCTTGGGAGCAGACCTCTGATTCCCAGGCTATAGTGTGACTGAACAGCTCTGCAGACTCAGCCATCTCAGTTCCACCATACTGTGCAGGGCTGATGGAGACTTCAGAGCTGGGAGAAATCAAGTGTGATTGGGATGACAACTCAGAGGACTGGTGTTTTTTGGATGCGGTACTTGAAGTGGCTGAGAGGGCACTTGTTGGACCACTTGAGATCCATTCAAGCATTTTCCTTTTTTGCCCATCATCTACCTTTCTTCCTGTTGTTCGTGTCCGTAAAAAAGGGAGCACATCGGATTGTCCACGGTAAGTAGTAGACATCTTACTTTTGCTGGTAGATGGTCTATCTTCAGCAGATGATAATGGAGCTTTGCCACTTTCCCCACAGACAAAACCTTTTTTGCCTTTTCCACCACGCCTCTTCCCCTTTCCACCAGCATCTGTCATTTTGCCACTCATGTTGATTGCGACAAGATTGTGGACTGAAAATGTGGTAGTAAAAATTGAGAGGTGGTGAAGATTGCAGTGGTGGTCTAGCTTTATTAACAGCAGAATAATAAAGAATAAATATCCCTGACAATGCAACTTATTTATAATGAGTTGGAGTGTGCAACGCAGGCAGATGCGCTCTGCAAATGTCTTGGCACTAGTGGGACTATAGCAAAGTCCAATAGCCACGTATAGGATGCCACTAGGTACACTGAGTGTTTGCTAGTATAATGGCTAAGTTAAAATTAGTTGGAGTGTGCAACGCAGGCAGATGCGCTCTGCAAATGTCTTGGCACTAGTGGGACTATAGCAAAGTCCAATAGCCACGTATAGGATGCCACTAGGTACACTGAGTGTTTGCTAGTATAATGGCTTACTTATAATTAGTTGGAGTGTGCAATGCAGGCAGATGCGCTCTGCAAATGTCTTGGCACTAGTGGGACTATAGCAAGGTCCAATAGCCACGTATAGGATGCCACTAGGTACACTGAGTGTTTGCTAGTATAATGGCTTACTTATAATTAGTTGGAGTGTGCAACGCAGGCAGATGCGCTCTGCAAATGTCTTGGCACTAGTGGGACTATAGCAAGGTCCAATAGCCACGTATAGGATGCCACTAGGTACACTGAATGTTTGCTAGTATAATGGCTTACTTATAATTAGTTGGAGTGTGCAACGCAGGCAGATGCGCTCTGCAAATGTCTTGGCACTAGTGGGACTATAGCAAAGTCCAATAGCCACGTATAGGATGCCACTAGGTACACTGAGTGTTTGCTAGTATAATGGCTTACTTATAATTAGTTGGAGTGTGCAACGCAGGCAGATGCGCTCTGCAAATGTCTTGGCACTAGTGGGACTATAGCAAAGTCCAATAGCCACAGATAGGATGCCACTAGGTACACTGAGTGTTTGCTAGTAAAATTGCTTAGTTTAAAAAAGTTGGAGTGTGCAATGCAGGCAGACGTGCTCTGCAAATGTCTTTGCACTAGTGGGACTATAGCAAAGTCCAATAGCCACAGATAGGATGCCACTAGGTACACTGAGTGTTTGCTAGTATAATGGCTTACTTATAATTAGTTGGAGTGTGCAACGCAGGCAGATGCCCTCTGCAAATGTCTTGGCACTAGTGGGACTATAGCAAAGTCCAATAGCCACGTATAGGATGCCACTAGGTACACTGAGTGTTTGCTAGTAAAATTGCTTAGTTTAAAAAAGTTGGAGTGTGCAATGCAGGCAGACGTGCTCTGCAAATGTCTTTGCACTAGTGGGACTATAGCAAAGTCCAATAGCCACAGATAGGATGCCACTAGGTACACTGAGTGTTTGCTAGTATAATGGCTTACTTATAATTAGTTGGAGTGTGCAACGCAGGCAGATGCGCTCTGCAAATGTCTTGGCACTAGTGGGACTATAGCAAAGTCCAATAGCCACGTATAGGATGCCACTAGGTACACTGAGTGTTTGCTAGTATAATGGCTTACTTATAATTAGTTGGAGTGTGCAATGCAGGCCGACGTGCTCTGCAAATGTCTTTGCACTAGTGGGACTATAGCAAAGTCCAATAGCCACAGATAGGATGCCACTAGGTACACTGAGTGTTTGCTAGTATAATGGCTTACTTATAATTAGTTGGAGTGTGCAACGCAGGCAGATGCCCTCTGCAAATGTCTTGGCACTAGTGGGACTATAGCAAAGTCCAATAGCCACGTATAGGATGCCACTAGGTACACTGAGTGTTTGCTAGTAAAATTGCTTAGTTTAAAAAAGTTGGAGTGTGCAATGCAGGCAGACGTGCTCTGCAAATGTCTTTGCACTAGTGGGACTATAGCAAAGTCCAATAGCCACGTATAGGATGCCACTAGGTACACTGAGTGTTTGCTAGTATAATGGCTTACTTATAATTAGTTGGAGTGTGCAATGCAGGCAGATGCGCTCTGCAAATGTCTTGGCACTAGTGGGACTATAGCAAGGTCCAATAGCCACGTATAGGATGCCACTAGGTACACTGAGTGTTTGCTAGTATAATGGCTTACTTATAATTAGTTGGAGTGTGCAACGCAGGCAGATGCGCTCTGCAAATGTCTTGGCACTAGTGGGACTATAGCAAGGTCCAATAGCCACGTATAGGATGCCACTAGGTACACTGAATGTTTGCTAGTATAATGGCTTACTTATAATTAGTTGGAGTGTGCAACGCAGGCAGATGCGCTCTGCAAATGTCTTGGCACTAGTGGGACTATAGCAAAGTCCAATAGCCACGTATAGGATGCCACTAGGTACACTGAGTGTTTGCTAGTATAATGGCTTACTTATAATTAGTTGGAGTGTGCAACGCAGGCAGATGCGCTCTGCAAATGTCTTGGCACTAGTGGGACTATAGCAAAGTCCAATAGCCACAGATAGGATGCCACTAGGTACACTGAGTGTTTGCTAGTAAAATTGCTTAGTTTAAAAAAGTTGGAGTGTGCAATGCAGGCAGACGTGCTCTGCAAATGTCTTTGCACTAGTGGGACTATAGCAAAGTCCAATAGCCACAGATAGGATGCCACTAGGTACACTGAGTGTTTGCTAGTATAATGGCTTACTTATAATTAGTTGGAGTGTGCAACGCAGGCAGATGCCCTCTGCAAATGTCTTGGCACTAGTGGGACTATAGCAAAGTCCAATAGCCACGTATAGGATGCCACTAGGTACACTGAGTGTTTGCTAGTAAAATTGCTTAGTTTAAAAAAGTTGGAGTGTGCAATGCAGGCAGACGTGCTCTGCAAATGTCTTTGCACTAGTGGGACTATAGCAAAGTCCAATAGCCACAGATAGGATGCCACTAGGTACACTGAGTGTTTGCTAGTATAATGGCTTACTTATAATTAGTTGGAGTGTGCAACGCAGGCAGATGCGCTCTGCAAATGTCTTGGCACTAGTGGGACTATAGCAAAGTCCAATAGCCACGTATAGGATGCCACTAGGTACACTGAGTGTTTGCTAGTATAATGGCTTACTTATAATTAGTTGGAGTGTGCAATGCAGGCCGACGTGCTCTGCAAATGTCTTTGCACTAGTGGGACTATAGCAAAGTCCAATAGCCACAGATAGGATGCCACTAGGTACACTGAGTGTTTGCTAGTATAATGGCTTACTTATAATTAGTTGGAGTGTGCAACGCAGGCAGATGCCCTCTGCAAATGTCTTGGCACTAGTGGGACTATAGCAAAGTCCAATAGCCACGTATAGGATGCCACTAGGTACACTGAGTGTTTGCTAGTAAAATTGCTTAGTTTAAAAAAGTTGGAGTGTGCAATGCAGGCAGACGTGCTCTGCAAATGTCTTTGCACTAGTGGGACTATAGCAAAGTCCAATAGCCACAGATAGGATGCCACTAGGTACACTGAGTGTTTGCTAGTATAATGGCTTACTTATAATTAGTTGGAGTGTGCAACGCAGGCAGATGCGCTCTGCA
Source organism: Anomaloglossus baeobatrachus (assembly GCF_048569485.1). NCBI lineage: Eukaryota > Metazoa > Chordata > Amphibia > Anura > Aromobatidae > Anomaloglossus > Anomaloglossus baeobatrachus. The sequence goes on from NW_027444998.1 coordinate 62,296, forward strand.
AATGTCTTGGCACTAGTGGGACTATAGCAAAGTCCAATAGCCACGTATAGGATGCCACTAGGTACACTGAGTGTTTGCTAGTATAATGGCTTACTTATAATTAGTTGGAGTGTGCAATGCAGGCAGACGTGCTCTGCAAATGTCTTTGCACTAGTGGGACTATAGCAAAGTCCAATAGCCACAGATAGGATGCCACTAGGTACACTGAGTGTTTGCTAGTATAATGGCTTACTTATAATTAGTTGGAGTGTGCAACGCAGGCAGATGCCCTCTGCAAATGTCTTGGCACTAGTGGGACTATAGCAAAGTCCAATAGCCACGTATAGGATGCCACTAGGTACACTGAGTGTTTGCTAGTAAAATTGCTTAGTTTAAAAAAGTTGGAGTGTGCAATGCAGGCAGACGTGCTCTGCAAATGTCTTTGCACTAGTGGGACTATAGCAAAGTCCAATAGCCACAGATAGGATGCCACTAGGTACACTGAGTGTTTGCTAGTATAATGGCTTACTTATAATTAGTTGGAGTGTGCAACGCAGGCAGATGCGCTCTGCAAATGTCTTGGCACTAGTGGGACTATAGCAAAGTCCAATAGCCACGTATAGGATGCCACTAGGTACACTGAGTGTTTGCTAGTATAATGGCTAAGTTAAAATTAGTTGGAGTGTGCAACGCAGGCAGATGCGCTCTGCAAATGTCTTGGCACTAGTGGGACTATAGCAAAGTCCAATAGCCACAGATAGGATGCCACTAGGTACACTGAGTGTTTGCTAGTATAATGGCTTACTTATAATTAGTTGGAGTGTGCAACGCAGGCAGATGCGCTCTGCAAATGTCTTGGCACTAGTGGGACTATAGCAAGGTCCAATAGCCACGTATAGGATGCCACTAGGTACACTGAGTGTTTGCTAGTATAATGGCTTACTTATAATTAGTTGGAGTGTGCAACGCAGGCAGATGCGCTCTGCAAATGTCTTGGCACTAGTGGGACTATAGCAAGGTCCAATAGCCACGTATAGGATGCCACTAGGTACACTGAATGTTTGCTAGTATAATGGCTTACTTATAATTAGTTGGAGTGTGCAACGCAGGCAGATGCGCTCTGCAAATGTCTTGGCACTAGTGGGACTATAGCAAAGTCCAATAGCCACAGATAGGATGCCACTAGGTACACTGAGTGTTTGCTAGTATAATGGCTTACTTATAATTAGTTGGAGTGTGCAACGCAGGCAGATGCGCTCTGCAAATGTCTTGGCACTAGTGGGACTATAGCAAAGTCCAATAGCCACGTATAGGATGCCACTAGGTACACTGAGTGTTTGCTAGTAAAATTGCTTAGTTTAAAAAAGTTGGAGTGTGCAATGCAGGCAGACGTGCTCTGCAAATGTCTTTGCACTAGTGGGACTATAGCAAAGTCCAATAGCCACAGATAGGATGCCACTAGGTACACTGAGTGTTTGCTAGTATAATGGCTTACTTATAATTAGTTGGAGTGTGCAACACAGGCAGATGCGCTCTGCAAATGTCTTGGCACTAGTGGGACTATAGCAAAGTCCAATAGGCACGTATAGGATGCCACTAGGTACACTGAGTGTTTGCTAGTATAATGGCTAAGTTAAAATTAGTTGGAGTGTGCAACGCAGGCAGATGCGCTCTGCAAATGTCTTGGCACTAGTGGGACTATAGCAAAGTCCAATAGCCACGTATAGGATGCCACTAGGTACACTGAGTGTTTGCTAGTAAAATTGCTTAGTTTAAAAAAGTTGGAGTGTGCAATGCAGGCAGACGTGCTCTGCAAATGTCTTTGCACTAGTGGGACTATAGCAAAGTCCAATAGCCACAGATAGGATGCCACTAGGTACACTGAGTGTTTGCTAGTATAATGGCTTAGTTATAATGAGTTGGAGTGTGCAGAGGACAGGAGGGTACAGTGGCAGGATTGTGGTGCTCTGGGTAGAGGAATGGAAGCCTGCCTTTCTATTCCCTCCTAATGGTGAAATGCAGGGAGGAAATCCCTGACCTTGGCTACACAGATGCTGTTGCTGTTTGCAGGACCTGTCACCTATGGCTCTCTGACCCTGCCGGTTTGAGCCCTTAAAAGGACTGCTATAAAGTGCTCTCCCTATGCTGTCTAACGCTGTGTATGCAGCGCATACAGCTGTATCGGCTATAGGACTCAGGAGGACGGAGCTGCGACAGTGATGTCTGACACCAAAGACGCAGAAGGCAGATAATGGCGTCCGTGAAGAAAATGTCCGGTTTTATAATGCAGGGATGACCGTTACAAGAGTTAGGCCTTTGTTTCAGGTATACCCCCAGTGGTAAATTTTTTCGCCCATTCTTTGCAGAATGGACATTACAACGACAGGAGACCCGCTCCTTTGCAATGGGAACAATGTTTTGAGGCCCTCATGCACGTCTCTATGCAGGGACAACGTGGAGCCTCCCAATTTTTGGCTGCCCTGCCTAAGGGCTATACTAAAATAGACCCACTTGCTTACAATGGGAATTATATTATATTATACTAGCAAACACTCAGTGTACCTAGTGGCATCCTATACGTGGCTATTGGACCTTGCTATAGTCCCACTAGTGCCAAGACATTTGCAGAGCGCATCTGCCTGCGTTGCACACTCCAACTAATTATAAGTAAGCCATTATACTAGCAAACACTCAGTGTACCTAGTGGCATCCTATACGTGGCTATTGGACCTTGCTATAGTCCCACTAGTGCCAAGACATTTGCAGAGCGCATCTGCCTGCGTTGCACACTCCAACTAATTATAAGTAAGCCATTATACTAGCAAACACTCAGTGTACCTAGTGGCATCCTATCTGTGGCTATTGGACTTTGCTATAGTCCCACTAGTGCCAAGACATTTGCAGAGCGCATCTGCCTGCGTTGCACACTCCAACTAATTATAAGTAAGCCATTATACTAGCAAACACTCAGTGTACCTAGTGGCATCCTATACGTGGCTATTGGACCTTGCTATAGTCCCACTAGTGCCAAGACATTTGCAGAGCGCATCTGCCTGCGTTGCACACTCCAACTAATTATAAGTAAGCCATTATACTAGCAAACACTGAGTGTACCTAGTGGCATCCTATACGTGGCTATTGGACCTTGCTATAGTCCCACTAGTGCCAAGACATTTGCAGAGCGCATCTGCCTGCGTTGCACACTCCAACTAATTATAAGTAAGCCATTATACTAGCAAAAACTCAGTGTACCTAGTGGCATCCTATCTGTGGCTATTGGACTTTGCTATAGTCCCACTAGTGCAAAGACATTTGCAGAGCACGTCTGCCTGCATTGCACACTCCAACTTTTTTAAACTAAGCCATTATACTAGCAAACACTCAGTGTACCTAGTGGCATCCTATACGTGGCTATTGGACTTTGCTATAGTCCCACTAGTGCCAAGACATTTGCAGAGCGCATCTGCCTGCGTTGCACACTCCAACTAATTATAAGTAAGCCATTATACTAGCAAGCACTCAGTGTACCTAGTGGCATCCTATACGTGGCTATTGGACCTTGCTATAGTCCCACTAGTGCCAAGACATTTGCAGAGCGCATCTGCCTGCGTTGCACACTCCAACTAATTATAAGTAAGCCATTATACTAGTAAACACTCAGTGTACCTAGTGGCATCCTATACGTGGCTATTGGACTTTGCTATAGTCCCACTAGTGCCAAGACATTTGCAGAGCGCATCTGCCTGCGTTGCACACTCCAACTAATTATAAGTAAGCCATTATACTAGCAAACACTCAGTGTACCTAGTGGCATCCTATACGTGGCTATTGGACCTTGCTATAGTCCCACTAGTGCCAAGACATTTGCAGAGCGCATCTGCCTGCGTTGCACACTCCAACTAATTATAAGTAAGCCATTATACTAGCAAACACTCAGTGTACCTAGTGGCATCCTATCTGTGGCTATTGGACTTTGCTATAGTCCCACTAGTGCCAAGACATTTGCAGAGCGCATCTGCCTGCGTTGCACACTCCAACTAATTATAAGTAAGCCATTATACTAGCAAACACTCAGTGTACCTAGTGGCATCCTATACGTGGCTATTGGACTTTGCTATAGTCCCACTAGTGCCAAGACATTTGCAGAGCGTATCTGCCTGCGTTGCACACTCCAACTAATTATAAGTAAGCCATTATACTAGCAAACACTCAGTGTACCTAGTGGCATCCTATACGTGGCTATTGGACTTTGCTATAGTCCCACTAGTGCCAAGACATTTGCAGAGCGCATCTGCCTGCGTTGCACACTCCAACTAATTTTAACTTAGCCATTATTCTAGCAAACACTCAGTGTACCTAGTGGCATCCTATACGTGGCTATTGGACTTTGCTATAGTCCCACTAGTGCCAAGACATTTGCAGAGCGCATCTGCCTGCATTGCACACTCCAACTAATTATAAGTAAGCCATTATACTAGCAAACACTCAGTGTACCTAGTGGCATCCTATACGTGGCTATTGGACTTTGCTATAGTCCCACTAGTGCCAAGACATTTGCAGAGCGCATCTGCCTGCGTTGCACACTCCAACTAATTTTAACTTAGCCATTATACTAGCAAACACTCAGTGTACCTAGTGGCATCCTATACGTGGCTATTGGACTTTGCTATAGTCCCACTAGTGCCAAGACATTTGCAGAGCGCATCTGCCTGCGTTGCACACTCCAACTCATTATAAATAAGTTGCATTGTCAGGGATATTTATTCTTTATTATTCTGCTGTTAATAAAGCTAGACCACCACTGCAATCTTCACCACCTCTCAATTTTTACTACCACATTTTCAGTCCACAATCTTGTCGCAATCAACATGAGTGGCAAAATGACAGATGCTGGTGGAAAGGGGAAGAGGCGTGGTGGAAAAGGCAAAAAAGGTTTTGTCTGTGGGGAAAGTGGCAAAGCTCCATTATCATCTGCTGAAGATAGACCATCTACCAGCAAAAGTAAGATGTCTACTACTTACCGTGGACAATCCGATGTGCTCCCTTTTTTACGGACACGAACAACAGGAAGAAAGGTAGATGATGGGCAAAAAAGGAAAATGCTTGAATGGATCTCAAGTGGTCCAACAAGTGCCCTCTCAGCCACTTCAAGTACCGCATCCAAAAAACACCAGTCCTCTGAGTTGTCATCCCAATCACACTTGATTTCTCCCAGCTCTGAAGTCTCCATCAGCCCTGCACAGTATGGTGGAACTGAGATGGCTGAGTCTGCAGAGCTGTTCAGTCACACTATAGCCTGGGAATCAGAGGTCTGCTCCCAAGCTACAGTGAATACAGAACAGGAAATGGTCTGCAGTGATGCCCAGAACCTTTGTGACTCTGATTCAGGCTGTGAGGACCAAGTTTCTGAGCATAATGTTGACCCTTTGTCACAAACTGTAACACCTGTGGTTATAGACAATGAGGAACATACTGATGAAGATGAGACGCAGATACCCGATTGGGATGACAACTTAAATATTCGGTCAGGGCAAGAAGAGGCTCGGTCTGAGGGGGAGGGGAGTGCAAACACAACAATTGATGATGAAGTTCTAGATCCCACCTACTGTCAACCCCCAGTCAGGCACTCGAGGAGGTCAACAGAGGCGGTGGAGGAGGATGCAACCGACGACGAAGTTACCTTGCGCCTTCCTGGACAGAGTCGGAGCACTGGTAGCACGTCTACAACTGCATCCTCAGCCACCACTCTGCCTATGAGCATTATTCGGGGTGGATCAACAGGTCGCATGGCCTCTAAGCCTTGCCTAGCCTGGTCCTTTTTTGACATAGAAAAAGATCGCCCAAATCATGTGATATGTAAAATTTGTCATGATTCTCTTAGTAGAGGTCAAAACCTCAGCACTTTGACAACTTCTTCCATGAATCGTCACATGAATAAATATCATAGGTCCCGGTAGGAAGCTCACTGTGCTGCAATGCTGCAAGAGCGAACCATCCACCGCCCGCCCCTTCCAGTGCATCCGCGCGCTCTTCATCTTCTAGGACTGTGGGGACAGCTGTCACACCTGTTTTTCCACGCCAAACTTCCACCACTGTAACCGCAACAGGCAGTTTGCTTGTAAGGTCGTCAGTTGGTTTGGAAGGGGAAACAAGTGAGTGTGTACAGCTCTCTCAGACATCGATAGCACCAACGTTGGATGAAGGCAACATCATGTCTCCGCCTGCACTTTCCTCACAAACCTGCATTTTTCCAGGGACACCCTACTCAACACCGTCTACACACAGCAGCCAGATCTCTGTCCCTCAGATGTGGTCAAATAAAAGGCCACTTCCTCCGACCCATGACAAAGCTAAGAGGTTGACTCTATCCCTCTGTAAGCTGTTGTCTACCGAAATGCTGCCTTTCCGCCTAGTGGACACACAGGATTTTAGAGACCTTATGTCTGTCGCTGTGCCCCAGTACCAGATGCCTAGTCGCCACTACTTCTCTAAGAAAGGTGTGCCCGCGCTACACCAGCATGTCGCACACAACATCACCGCTTCCTTGAGAAACTCTGTGTGTGAACGGGTGCATTTCACCACCGATACTTGGACCAGTAAGCATGGACAGGGACGTTACATGTCGCTGACTGGGCACTGGGTAACTATGGTGATAGATGGTGAAGGGTCTGCTGCACAAGTCTTGCCGTCCCCACGACTTGTGTGTCAATCCTCTGTCTGTCCAAGTTCCTCCACAGCTTCTGCATCCTCCACCTCATCTGGGTCCTCCACCTCCGCCCCAAGCCTGCCTGGTCAGGCCACCAGCGTTCTCACTGCGCAGAAGGAATCACGCACGCCTCATTACTATGCTGGCAGCAGAGCGCAACGGCATCAGGCGGTCTTTAGCTTGACATGTCTTGGGAATAAGAGTCACACAGCTGAGGAGTTGTGGTCAGCTCTGCGGTCCGAGTTTAATAAATGGTTGTCTCCACTCAACCTGCAGCCTGGTAAGGCCGTGTGCGACAATGCTGCAAACCTGGGTGCGGCACTTCGCCTGGGCATTGTGACACACGTACCTTGTATGGCTCACGTGTTGAACCTTGTCGTCCAGCAATTTTTAACACACTATCCCGGCCTAGATGGCCTTCTGAACAGGGCACGAAAACTGTCAGCTCACTTCCGCCGTTCAAGCGCCGCAGCAGAGCGACTTGCATCGCTCCAGAAGTCTTTCGGCCTGCCGGTTCATCGCCTGAAATGCGATGTGGCGACACGCTGGAATTCAACTCTCCACATGTTACAGCGACTGTGGCAGCACCGCAGAGCCCTGGTGCAATACGTCATGACGTATAGCCTGGGCCAACGAGATGCAGAGGTGGGGCAGATCACCCTGATGGAGTGGTCTCAGATCAAGGACCTATGCACCCTTCTGCACAGTTTCGACATGGCGACGAATATGTTTAGCTCTGACAATGCCATTATCAGCATGACGATTCCAGTCATTTACATGCTGGAGCACACGCTAAACACTATTCGGAGTCAGGGGGTGGGACAACATGAAGGGGAGGGACTACAGGAGGATTCATATGCGCAAGGGACAACAACATCACCAAGGTCCAGACGTTCATCATCACCAACGCAGCAGGCATGGGACCATGAGGAACAGGGATCGACAAGGGCGCATAGTAGCAGGCGAAATGTTGAGCAAGGTGCAGGAGAACATGAAGAAATGGAGGACGAACTGTCCATGGACATGGAAGACTCAGCGGATGAGGGAGACCTTGGTCAAATTTCAGTTGAAAGAGGTTGGGGGGAGATGTCAGAGGAAGAAAGAACGGGTAGCACCTCTATGCCACAAACACAGCGTGGACTTGGTCCGCATGGCTGCGCAAGACACATGAGTGCCTTTTTGTTGCACTACCTCCAACATGACAGTCGTATTGTCAAAATTAGAAGTGATGATGACTACTGGATTGCCACACTATTAGATCCCCGGTACAAGTCCAAATTTTGTGACATAATTCCAGCCATAGAAAGGGACGCACGTATGCAGGAGTATCAGCAGAAGCTGTTACTCGATCTTAGCTCGGCTTTTCCACCAAACAACCGTGCAGGTGCAGGGAGGGAATCTCCCAGTTGTAACTTGACAAACATGGGACGGTCTCGTCATCTTCAACAGTCTACCCGTACCAGTAGGACCGTATCTGGTGCCGGTAACAGCAATTTTATGGAATCTTTTCATAATTTTTTTAGACCCTCTTTTGCAAGGCCACCAGAGACAACAAGTCTGACACATACTCAACGGCTGGAGAGGATGATACAGGAGTATCTCCAAATGAACATCGATGCCATGACTGTGCAACTGGAGCCTTGCTCCTTTTGGGCTTCAAACCTAGAAAAATGGCCAGAGCTCTCCAGTTACGCCTTGGAGATTTTGTCGTGTCCAGCTGCCAGCGTTGTCTCTGAACGTGTATTCAGTGCTGCTGGGTGTGTGCTGACAGATAAGCGCACGCGTCTGTCCAGTGACAATGTGGACAGACTGACGTTCATCAAAATGAACAAGTCATGGATCCATAAGGAATTTACTACCCCTGTGTCATCCTGGGGAGAGTAAATGCTTGTTGATTTGGAATGTGCTTGATGCAAATCAAAACATCCTGTTTGCAACTAGGGCCCAAGTGCTGCCACTGATGGGGTGGGTGTCTGTGTGGCCCAATTTTTGGAAAAAAGGGAGACTCCGCTTGGAGTAACCCTTGCTTGCTGTGTTTTTAAAAGAAGCCAAGATGAACAGAGCTGGGATCAGGAAAGACTTTGCTACCTACCCCGGTGTCATCCTGGGGACGGTTAAGAATAGCGTATTTTTGAATGTGCTTGATGCAAATGTAGCTGTGAAGTGTACAACTGGGGCACAACTGCTGCCACTGAAGGGGTGGGTGTGTGTGGGGCCCAATTTTTGGAAAAAAGGGAGACTCCGCTTGGAGTAACCCTTGCTTGCTGTGTTTTTAAAAGAAGCCAAGATGAACAGAGCTGGGATCAGGAAAGACTTTGCTACCTACCCCGGTGTCATCCTGGGGACGGTTAATTATGGCGTATTTTTGAATGTGCTTGATGCAAATCAAAACATCCTGTTTGCAACTAGGGCCCAAGTGCTGCCACTGATGGGGTGGGTGTCTGTGTGGCCCAATTTTTGGAAAAAAGGGAGACTCCGCTTGGAGTAACCCTTGCTTGCTGTGTTTTTAAAAGAAGCCAAGATGAACAGAGCTGGGATCAGGAAAGACTTTGCTACCTACCCCGGTGTCATCCTGGGGACGGTTAAGAATAGCGTATTTTTGAATGTGCTTGATGCAAATGTAGCTGTGAAGTGTACAACTGGGGCACAACTGCTGCCACTGAAGGGGTGGGTGTGTGTGGGGCCCAATTTTTGGAAAAAAGGGAGACTCCGCTTGGAGTAACCCTTGCTTGCTGTGTTTTTAAAAGAAGCCAAGATGAACAGAGCTGGGATCAGGAAAGACTTTGCTACCTACCCCGGTGTCATCCTGGGGACGGTTAATTATGGCGTATTTTTGAATGTGCTTGATGCAAATCAAAACATCCTGTTTGCAACTAGGGCCCAAGTGCTGCCACTGATGGGGTGGGTGTCTGTGTGGCCCAATTTTTGGAAAAAAGGGAGACTCCACTTGGAGTAACCCTTGCTTGCTGTGTTTTTAAAAGAAGCCAAGATGAACAGAGCTGGGATCAGGAAAGACTTTGCTACCTACCCCGGTGTCATCCTGGGGACGGTTAAGAATAGCGTATTTTTGAATGTGCTTGATGCAAATGTAGCTGTGAAGTGTACAACTGGGGCACAACTGCTGCCACTGAAGGGGTGGGTGTGTGTGGGGCCCAATTTTTGGAAAAAAGGGAGACTCCGCTTGGAGTAACCCTTGCTTGCTGTGTTTTTAAAAGAAGCCAAGATGAACAGAGCTGGGATCAGGAAAGACTTTGCTACCTACCCCGGTGTCATCCTGGGGACGGTTAATTATGGCGTATTTTTGAATGTGCTTGATGCAAATCAAAACATCCTGTTTGCAACTAGGGCCCAAGTGCTGCCACTGATGGGGTGGGTGTCTGTGTGGCCCAATTTTTGGAAAAAAGGGAGACTCCGCTTGGAGTAACCCTTGCTTGCTGTGTTTTTAAAAGAAGCCAAGATGAACAGAGCTGGGATCAGGAAAGACTTTGCTACCTACCCCGGTGTCATCCTGGGGACGGTTAATTATGGCGTATTTTTGAATGTGCTTGATGCAAATCAAAACATCCTGTTTGCAACTAGGGCCCAAGTGCTTCCACTGATGGGGTGGGTGTCTGTGTGGCCCAATTTTTGGAAAAAAGGGAGACTCCGCTTGGAGTAACCCTTGCTTGCTGTGTTTTTAAAAGAAGCCAAGATGAACAGAGCTGGGATCAGGAAAGACTTTGCTACCTACCCCGGTGTCATCCTGGGGACGGTTAATTATGGCGAATTTTGGAATGTGCTTGATGGAAATCAAAACATCCTGTTTGCAACTAGGGCCCAAGTGCTGCCACTGATGGGGTGGGTGTCTGTGTGGCCCAATTTTTGGAAAAAAGGGAGACTCCGCTTGGAGTAACCCTTGCTTGCTGTGTTTTTAAAAGAAGCCAAGATGAACAGAGCTGGGATCAGGAAAGACTTTGCTACCTACCCCGGTGTCATCCTGGGGACGGTTAATTATGGCGTATTTTTGAATGTGCTTGATGCAAATCAAAACATCCTGTTTGCAACTAGGGCCCAAGTGCTGCCACTGATGGGGTGGGTGTCTGTGTGGCCCAATTTTTGGAAAAAAGGGAGACTCCGCTTGGAGTAACCCTTGCTTGCTGTGTTTTTAAAAGAAGCCAAGATGAACAGAGCTGGGATCAGGAAAGACTTTGCTACCTACCCCGGTGTCATCCTGGGGACGGTTAATTATGGCGTATTTTTGAATGTGCTTGATGCAAATCAAAACATCCTGTTTGCAACTAGGGCCCAAGTGCTGCCACTGATGGGGTGGGTGTCTGTGTGGCCCAATTTTTGGAAAAAAGGGAGACTCCGCTTGGAGTAACCCTTGCTTGCTGTGTTTTTAAAAGAAGCCAAGATGAACAAGTCATGGGTCAGCAAAGACTTTATCTACCTACCCCGGTGTCATCCTGGGGACGGATAAGAATGGCGTATTTTTGAATGTGCTTGATGCAAATCAAAACATCCTGTTTGCAACTAGGGCCCAAGTCCTGCCACTGATGGGGTGGGTGTCTGTGTGGCCCAATTTTTGGAAAAAAGGGAGACTCCGCTTGGAGTAACCCTTGCTTGCTGTGTTTTTAAAAGAAGCCAAGATGAACAGAGCTGGGATCAGGAAAGACTTTGCTACCTACCCCGGTGTCATCCTGGGGACGGTTAATTATGGCGTATTTTTGAATTTGCTTGATGCAAATCAAAACATCCTGTTTGCAACTAGGGCCCAAGTGCTGCCACTGATGGGGTGGGTGTCTGTGTGGCCCAATTTTTGGAAAAAAGGGAGACTCCGCTTGGAGTAACCCTTGCTTGCTGTGTTTTTAAAAGAAGCCAAGATGAACAGAGCTGGGATCAGGAAAGACTTTGCTACTTACCCCGGTGTCATCCTGGGGACGGTTAAGAATAGCGTATTTTTGAATGTGCTTGATGCAAATGTAGCTGTGAAGTGTACAACTGGGGCACAACTGCTGCCACTGAAGGGGTGGGTGTGTGTGGGGCCCAATTTTTGGAAAAAAGGGAGACTCCGCTTGGAGTCACCTTGCGGTGTTTTACATGATTTTAGAATGGCGTGCCATGCCTATATCTGTGTGTCCTCCTCTTTTTCCTTGTCCAGCTGTTTTGTTTTCGCATGAGTATATGTCCTTGTCACTTTCCCATGTGTTTGTGTTGTGTTGTGAGTTGTTTGTCACCTTTTGGACACCTTTGAGGGTGTTTTCTAGGTGTTTTACTGTGTTTGTGATTGCCTGCCATTGTTTCCTATTGGCTCGAGTTCGGTTCGTCGAACGTTCGACGAGCCGAACTCGAACGGGAGCTCCGTTCGGCGAACCGACCTCGAGCCGAACCGGGACCGGTTCGCTCATCTCTACTCCTGGACATAGCATTCGAATTACCAGGTCCCTGAAGGCTGAAATGCGTAGTGGCCGGAAATCATGAACAATTACAATGGGCGTATGTGCTGTAGATCCTGCGTCAGTTGTAGCTTGGAACTTTGTCTTTTCACGGATTTGCCCGTCTCTCATGGTGTTGGGCTATTTTCGGATCAAAATGGTGTGTCCCTCCTTGGCCCGTATCATGGGTTATTTCAGGGGCAAATTTAACTCTCTTAGCACTTTTCTCCTTAATTGTGGCCGTTGAATTGTGGGGTCAAGGTCTATCCAACCAGCATATTTGTTGTTTTTCAGACAATTTAGGGCTCGTGCATAGTAATAATAACACAGGTTTCCAAGGGTAAAAATTTTTGAAAGATGTGATTTTTTTCATACTTTTGATCATTGGACTCAGTAAAAATATTGAAAAAATATCATCACGTACAGTTTTTTCACAAACACTGATTCTATAGGTGTTAGGGCCAGGTGGACGGGCAGACCCAGGAGGTGGATCCACTGGGCCGAACACCTTAATGAAGGCAAGGGGTCCGGTAGCCGGAGCACTACGGGTAGCAGGACAGTCCGTGCAAAAGAGTGGAATGGAGAAGTCCCTGGGACCACGGAGTCACTGATGGTAGTCCGGGTGACGGAGCTCAGGTTCGGAGGCCGAGATGTCAGGCAGAGTCCGGAACCGATGGAGCGAGAGGACGGGTCACCACAGGGATCAGAGATGGTACGGACTGACGGGATGGCAGATAGTCAGCGTTCGGGGTTCGGGAATCGGCAGGACCGGATGGCGAGGCAGGAGCGGCTCTAGAAGAGAGATAGGTAAGTATATCACAGAGACACAAGGAGACCTGACTCCTAGCTTAGGAAACACGAAGAACAGGCCCCGCCCACTTGGACATTAAACCCCTTTATACCCTGTACCTGTGTGTTCAATTTCCTGTCAGTGGACGCTGGCCCTTTAAGAGAGGGTCAATGACCGCGCGCGCGCCCTAATGCGCATGCGCGAGGCCCGGGTGCCAGAAGCCAGGGCAGGGAGCGGTGTATAGGAAGCAGGGGAGCCGGCCTGGAGCAGGGCTGCCGACGGGCGCCGGGAGCGGGGACCGGGCCGCCTGGGGACCGCAGGTGGTGGAGGCTGGAGACCGTGGAGCGGGGGATGTCTGCCAGAGGAGCCGGGGAGCGAAGCAGGGGACCCGGAGAGCGTGACAATAGGTTTCCAAAAGGTTAGAATTCTGAAAAGATTCCCTCCATACTTTTCTGAAGATGGTGCTCTAGTGTATTCAAGCGATGTTCCTGTGCTGATGGAAAATGTAACATTAAGTACAATGTGAGCGAGTGGAGACACGTCATTGTTTCATCCAAAAAGTCTGAAAGCTGTGCTACTGCTCAATGGCAGTAAGTATTCTTCAGTGTGTGTAGGGCATGTGTCGCGGGCAGAGGGGCCACGCACGCTACGCTCGGGTTCGGGGACTTCTGCTGCTGCTGCTGCTCGGTGGCTCGAGCGGAGGGCCAGATCCGGGGACTCGAGCAGCGCTCCTCGCCCACGAGTGAAAAGGGGGTGGTTTGTTTGGGGAGATAGTTAGTGACGTCACCCACAGGTCGTGGTGATAATGGGCACCACCACTGCTGGTGACGGGGATCCCGGGAGCGATGGCAGGGAGCAGCTAGGATGTTGGTTCCCCCTCCGTGGGTAGGGGTTGGTGATCCCGGGGCCCGGTGGCGGTACGGGGAGGCTGGATGGCTGGGGTGTACATACCGAGGGAGCCCGTTTGCCCGCAGGCGCTGGCCCTTGGATCTCTAGCCTATGGCGGTGGCTTTTTATCCTCACGGTGTGGACGGTTGCCTTCTGTCGGGTCTTGGGTGTTAGGGAACCCCTGGGATTCCGGTCACTCTCGGATTTGACCATTGTCGGCGGCTCCTAGCCTGGTCAGGGTCCAATGGCCCTGCCTTTGTGCTTGGTACAGATCCGCTCACCGGTTCAGTTCCCCTCGGGTCACCGCCCGTCCCCGGTCCTACGGTTCAGCTGACTTGTACCACCTCCTGCAGACGGCCACCACCGTCTGCCGACCTTGCTGACAGTGCCTGGGCTCCTACCCAGACACTAACAGTTTCTGTCCTCTCACTTTCCACTACAAAACTAAACTAACTGCTTTTTCCCGCCTCCAGGCCTGTGAACTCCTCGGTGGGTGGGGCCAACCGCCTGGCTCCGCCCCACCTGGTGTGGACATCAGACCCTGGAGGAGGCAACAAGGATTTTGTGTGACTGATGTAGACTATCCAGGGGAGGGGGTGTGTGTGATTTTGTGTTTGTGACTACCTGGCTAGTCCAGGGCGTCACACATGCTATGCACTTGGAAGAAAGCTGTGAGAATTTAGACTTTATTCTCAAGAAACTTAACTACAAGGAGCATGGATGGTCAATATGTGGTGGTCTAAAAATGTTCTCATTGCTTCTTGGGCAGCAAGGAGGATATATTAAATACCCATGCTGTTCTGCCTCATGGCAGCCTGCTAATAGTCATTCATTGAAATTTCTGTTACAACCCCTAGAGGTCATTGTTATTCTTTTGAATTGCTGAGTTTCCCTTTAAGCTAAATGTATTCTGGGTAAGGAATGCCTCCCTGAGCTGAGAAGAAGCCTGCAGCCATTTTCTCTTTGGATTTGTCAGGAAAGGACATGCCGACTTACCTCTCTGTACATTCACCCCTGCCTAGTGTAATCCGGTGAGCAAAGCAAATTACATGTGTTAGTGATAGAATCCTAGATGGAAGAGTGTAGTAAATGCATTGTACATTGTACTTCTACACCTTTAGTGTCATCCCTGTCTTGTTTGTCTAGATAAGATTTCTATGTATTGCAGATGCAGTGACCTTTCACCTACATTCTCGTAAGAACTGCATCTCATGTACTGTTATGCTATGTTAACTCTGTATTAACACTGTACTGACTGTAATCATTTTCTTGTTATAGTTTTTACCCGTATAAAACAGTATCTTGGATATACCGTATTCTGTCTTCAACTGCATCTTGGATATTCCTATATTCACTGTATATTCCATGTATACTGCAATCAAGTTCACGTTACCAGCTAATAAATCAAGGCTATTGAACTCCACAGTCTGTTTATTTGAAATGTGAACTAGGGTTTAGCTGTATGCTAGAGATTCACAGCATTACGTAAAAGAAGGCAGAACACATGCTTTTTGTGTGAATTGGAAAGCCAGGTTAGGACTCTTCACTGGAGCAAAAAAAATTGGCCAACAAGAACATCTTTGTAACCGGGACTCAAGAACATTGTTGCATAAAGCTTAGTTGATCCCACCTAAAGTTCTCTTGCCACCACTCCACTGTAAGCTTGGACTGATGAAGCTGTTTGTGAAAGCGCTACTGAAAGAAGGAGAGATGTTTAAGTACCTGTGTACCAAGTTTCAGGGACTGTCAGAATCAAGTCTGAAGGAAGGTGTGATGCCCTGGCAAAACCAGGTAGTTACAGATAGGCCCCCGCACAACACCTTTCCTCACTTAGGAAACACACAGCCGACCTGAAACCCTAGTCACCTAGGACCCTGAAGCCAGGACCGAAACCAGCGGCCTAGCTAATTAAATGATTGAGGGCAGGATTATAGGTCCTATCCCACCTAAAGTCCCTCAAAGAAGACAACAGCCCACTGATAGGGATAAGGCCACCGCCAGGGCCCTTAGATCCCACGGGCCAGCGCCTGCGGGCACGGCTCCTTAGGCCATATCCAGCCGGGAGCGGACTCCTGAGTTCCAGACCAGGCAGTCCACCATACACAAAAACAAGTGCAGAGTAAAGGACAGCGACCACCAGCCTGGGTGGGGGACCTGAATGCAACCGGCCGGGGCGGCAGGCCACCAGCACCTTTGGTTTACCGAAAGACTCGTGTGATTCATTTACTGTGAGTAACCAAACATCCCCCTGCTTGCTCAGGCGCGCCGGCCCTTGCCATCACCATACCCTGCACAAAGACACTGGGCCCCGGGGCAATCATCCCTACACACGGAGGGGTTAACATCCAGCTGCCACTACATCTCTCCCGGGTATCCCATAACGGCAGCGGTGGTGTCCCACCTCACCACACACCGTTGGTGGCGTCACAAACTTAATACGGCCTAGCCCATACATCTACATTCCTCCTTTTATTCGACATGTCCGCGAGACCCCCGGGTCGAGCCACTCTCTTAGAAGGTCTGGATCCGACCAACGGCGGCTGCTGGCACAGGGGCAGCACAAAAGCATTTTTGTGGGTTCGGATATTCAGAAACCCATGAATGAAGGATGACGTGTTTTAAACAATAATGAAAACTGTTGAAAAAAGGGCTTGGGACTCTTTGAAAGAAGCAATAAATACGTTTCTAGGTAACAACAAAGAATCAAAATTTAAGTCCATCGTGGAGAACATGCTGAAACGTTTCAAAGCCTTGGGTTGTCTAATGAATTTGAAGTTACATTTTTTACATTCCTATTTGGACTACTTGTCTGAAAACCTTGGTGCTGGTGGGAAGAACAAGAAGGTTTTCATCGGAATATCAAGGAGATGGAACGACGATACCAAAGTAAATGAAACGTGAACATGATTGCCGGATGCTTCACAGAGAAGATCCACAGGCCTTCTATAAGAGAAAAGGGGGATTTAGAGAAAAGGAAAAAGTGCAAGAATAAATTTCTAATAAAGTTGCAGAATGACTGTACAATAAATAAATGTATTTTATATATAAAATTGTGAATATTTTTAGTTACAATAAGTATTTTTCTTGTTCATGTCACTTGTATGTAACTTCACACATGGATTGTACAAAATCAATATTTGATGGTTAAAAAAAAAATATTTTTTTTTTTTTTTTAAATCAGGACATTAGAAAACATAATAATCAGTCACTGGATTTGAAGTTTCATAAACCAAAATTTTACATAGCTGTGTAATTTGTCGGGCACCCACCGACAATAGAATAGCGCCAGATTTAGGAAGCTGGCTGAGGTCTGCAAAGTCTGTAGCCAGGTGACAAAATTGTCCAACCTGGGTTTCTTCCTTAAGTAGTCTCTGGTATGATGATATGGTATAATCCTGGCAGCCGGAGTCGAAATCCCTAGATTGCGGTTATGATCTCCAATCGGAATTGGAGCCCCTAGATTGAAGCCATGTAGCCAAGTGATCCTCTAGTTGAAGCCAAAGTCCCTAGACCGAGTCCACAAGGCATCAAGCTGCATGGATAATGTTCATTTAAATGATGTGGATAGAAAGACTGAAGATATCTACATGTAGTCTGAAATCCATCATGAATCAATACTATTTTACACAGTCATAAGCAGCCCATGGGCATTCACCTGCATTCAAACCAATAACAGCTCATAGACCAGACAATCCATCTACCACTGGACCAAAGACAGGAAGTTAAATCCACTGCCTGCGGTAACCAACTTAATCCTATAGGCTACTCACACAACAAACCCAACAGAAAGGAAAAAAACATGGCTTCGATTATCCATCCAATGAAAACGCATAACCATTGTGAGCCATTGGACAATGCAATTGGACACTTGGTGACATGGTGCACGGCCCAATGAATCAAGTCTTTACTTCATATTCACGGTTTAAGCCCTTGGGTTCTAATGTGCCCAGAGTACATATCCAGAAAGATTCTCTTTCTTTGAGCTAAACACAAGTCAACAATACATTGTAAGCAGATTCTATTACCAGTCCCACACCATTTTGTGACGCATAATCACACAGTGATCCAATTAAGATTCCAAGTCATCGAACATGTCCAAGCCATACGCAGAGGAGGCAATAGAATTAGGAAGCTCAAAGAAAGGGAATCTTTCTGGATATATACTCTGGGCACATTGGAACCCAAAGGCTTAAACCATGAATATGAAGTACAGACTTGATTCATTGGGCCATGCATGGACATAATGGACATAATTCTAATAGGCAGGACAGGTAATAAGGAGCACAAGTTATATGCTAAAATGTGTTGTGTGACAAGACAGATACAGGAAAGGACATGATAACAGGTGTAGGGACCAACAAGGTGAGACAAGGGGTATCAGGATAGGGTCAAGTAGGTATGAATGTAGTAATGGGGCAGGCATAGAGAATTGTATGTGAATGTGAATTACAATAAATCACTAAGGAAAGGAATATGTGAGTGTGTGCCTAATGTAAACTAATATTGTACTGGCAAAATTATAGATGGAAAGGGAGAAGGGGAGGGGGGAGAGAGGAGGCTGTAATTGACTACAAGGGTATGAGTTATGAGTGATCATAGGGATAGTGTTACATAAGTGGAAATACCTATGGAGGACCGGATGTGTAAGCGCATACCTTATACAAACCTATAGAGTGCTGATGGGTGAGAGTGTGATGTTAGATATAAGACATCCTATAGTGAATAGTGAGCCGTAATCAAGTGCAACAGGGATATTTCACGTGACTATGGGAACCTGGAAGGTAAAGAAAGGGGAGAAAAAACTGTTAGACAAGGTAATCAGACATAATGTAACCAGTTGATCAGACATGATCACCTGGTTTGAGACCCCCTGCCTTACACTATATAGATATCATGTTCATTCCCCATCTATCTTGCTCAGGAGAGCATCTCCCTCCCCCGGCACCAAGAGCAGCTCATACTGAATTGTTACATTGACTAGTAACACTGCACACAGAAATGCACCTTAATATTCCACTGTTAACCCTTTCCTCCCAGCAGTAACACACAACTCCTCACCTTGATATCATGGTGATTTATGGTCAGAATGACTTCAATGCGATCAGTGATTTCTATTCTAGCTCTGCTCACATAGATTTTATATCCACACTCAACTATAGGCCGTTCTTCATATTTTGGGGGCTTTTAGTCAGATATACTAGTTTGTGCCTGTATAGTATTGGTGTAGATGGGAGTGTAGGGCATGGGTTACATGGCACTGTGGTGGAATACTGATGGGAGGTATTGGTGCTGTGTTTGATGCTTCTACTGGGTATTTTCCTACAAATACTGGAACAGCTCACTGCTTAGAATGATCCTTCCCAGCTCTATAATATATTATATATACCCCACAATGCAGGCTCACACACACATTTGTCTCAAGTGTGTTGTAGGGACACAGATACAGTCTTGGTCATGTGACTAAAGGCTACTTTACACACTGCGATATCGGTCCCGATATCGCTAGTGTGGGTACCCGCCCCCATCTGTTGCGCGACACGGGCAAATCGCTGCCCATGCCGCACAACACCGACCAGACCCGTCACACATACTTACCTGCCCGGCGACGTCGCTGTGTCCGGCGAACCGCCTCCTTTCTAAGGGGGCGGTCCGTGCGGCGTCACAGCGACGTCACTGAGCGACGGCCCAATAGCAGCGGAGGGGCGGAGATGAGTGGCCGGAACATCCCGCCCACCTCCTTCCTTCCTCATAGCGGCTGGGAGGCAGGTAAGGAGAGGTTCCTCGTTTCTGCGGTGTCACACGGAGCGATGTGTGCTACCGCAGGAGCGACGAACTACATCGTTACTGCTGCAGTAACGATAATCGAGAATGGAGACCCATGTCACCGATGAGCGATTTTGCACGTTTTTGCAACGATGCAAAATCGCTCATCGGTATCACACGCAGCAACATCGCTAATGCGGCCGGATGTGCGTCACAAATTCCGTGACCCCAACGACTCCGCATTAGCGATGTCGCAGCGTGTAAAGCCCCCTTTAGTGGGAGTGATGTACAGGGTCTTAGCAGTAAAGAGTATTCCATATTTCTGCCAGATACCCACAGAGATATTGAAATCTGAAAAAAGAGACTTCTGCTCATTGAAGGTAAGAACTACTCACATAGCGTTCAACTCCACAGCAAACGAGTGCTCTAGCACTGGCATCTCAGCAGGGATATTCCCCTACTACACATGTGTGTCTAGGTCACTGTGACAGTTTACAGGACATAACTCAGGGCACCTAGACAGAAGGCAGAGGGACTACTTTCTATTTCTGGTGTAGAGCTTAGTACAATATATATATATTTATACTATTACATGGGACACATGTACCTTGTATTACCATTATTCGCTGTATATGAACCCCTTTTCTCCGGGCATTATTTGTCTATAGCATTTTTCACGAACCTGAGGCAACTGAGAACCCTTCAGTGAAGGAATTCCACTAACCCTCACAATACCTACCAGGGGCCTCCCTGCAGTAACTCAGGTAGTTGTACCCATTCTCTTTCCGCATTCTATGTGTTCTTCTTCTTTCTTCTTTTTTTTCTTTTTTCTTCTTTTTATTTCTATCATGTAGTTCAGGGGTTTATAGATATATGTCCTGCATCTCATATTTCCTTTAGTGGTGCTTCTTACCCATTCTCATATCATTTACCCTAGTATTTCATGATCCTGAGGCGACTGAGAACCCTTTAATAAAGGAATCCTTTTTCACCTGAATTGTCAAGTGATACTTACCAGTGACTATCACGTAATGTTACAGGTAGTTCCATTTTCTTCCTCTTCTTTCTCTCCTTTCTTCTTTGTCACACGGTCCATTGTGTTATAGCCCACGTGTCATGATAACACTTGTACCATCTTTTCATTTAGATTCCACCTACAATTATTTACCGATTCCAGTTCTGGAATAGGCTTTCATCATCTACTCACTAGAATTCTCAAGTTCATAAGGTACTGAGACATATACATGTTCACACCATTATAAAGAACAAAGTATAAACATTGAGGTTTTTCTCACACCCATGTTCCTGTGTTCTTTGATATGATATGTGTTCATTTCCTTCACTATATAGGATTGCAAGTTTTCCATTTGTACCTTAATGGCAATGACGCTATACAATTGAACACATATCATCCTGTTATCCATATAGGTGTGTATTTACCTGCTTGACTATTTTTGGTTGTTTGATCCAGAATGTTTCTCCAGATAGGTCATGTGGAAATTTTCTTTCCTCAGTACAAATGTTTTCACTATGGCTTTGGAAAATTTTTTTGTATGTGCATCATGGTCATTTGACCCATTGTACTCTCAAGTAGCAATATATTGTACTGTTATGTTGTACTATGTACTAATTACGTGTTTATATGGTTTTGTAACCCTTTATGATCTTAGATAACTTTATCCTTGATAAAGACCTAAAAACAAGCTCGAAACGTTGGATGAATTATCCTTTTGCACAAATAAAGAATTTTCAGCATTCTAAGAGTTCTTTTCTTACGTTATTGATCACTATAGTGTGCCAGAGCTATTTCTATTGAATTGACTCTTATTTTTTCTGAGCACCTGCTATATACACAGTGAGCCAGACATATTCAATTTTCATTCAGAAGGCAGAGGGAAGCCTTAGCAGCTGAGCCTATATCTTGGCTTGTGAGCATTAGAACAGGCCGGCGATTACAGGGTAACATGAAAAATGTCCAGCTTGCATTATGACTAGAACATGACAATATCCTTTTAAGTACTAACCTATGATGCGTTCCTAAGCAGTTGATGTTATATGTTCTACATTTCATTTTCTGCATACTTTACAAGTAGTAGAATTTGCTTTGATATAGGCAACTGGATTTTCATTTTTTTTCTGTTTATCAGTAGGACTTCAAAATAACAAAGGTGATCGCCTCCCGTTGCCTGGGAACCGTCCAGGCACAAGAGGGCTATGTGTCACCAGAAGGCGCACACACTCCCTCAAGGCCGGCAGACGTGCAATCCCAGGCACCTTCCAGTACCGACCAAGGTAGCGTCCTCCGAAACTACACTTGATCTTAGCCAAAAGGCCGAGAAGCTATAACCCGAATTGGTTACGGCCTTGAGTGGCACCCTGGCCTATACCGGACACATCTTAGGGAGAGGGAGACAAACCCACGCCTACAGAAGACATTTTGTCACCCAAGCCAAACCCTTGAAAAGGCTGTTTTGCAGAGCAAAAACAAGGAGAATGGTGCTTTTTGCAGCCGCCGCCCACTGCAATGAATCTGAATAACTCCTCCTTTTGGGCACAAGCACCTCCCCTCCCCCTTGCAGTCTTTCCAATTCATGATACAAAAAGACGGACGGACAGGACAGGACAGGACCATCTGCCTGACTTTCCGTCACTGCCACCCTTTGCCATCCTTGCCCGTAGAAAGCCCTTTCATCATCCCCAAACCCTAATCTTTTCCCTTCCCTTCCCAGCTGCGTCTCACTCCCTTTCATTAGGAAGTGAGCGCAGCCTTTTCTCCGTTCTGCACATGCGCGACGTTAAACACAAATGCGCAGGCGTGCGTTCCATTAGCCTCACTGCATTCCACTCCCATACAGGAAGTGGGCACAGCTATTACTACGGTCGCACATAAAAGAACCCACGGCCACCACTGCACATAGCTGACTCCACCACAGGACACCCACTTCTACACCAACGCAGGTAAGACAGGATCGGCACCTCTATGCTCCCGTTACAATCAGGCTCAGTCACCATGTGATAACGCTCTCAACTCTTTAGTTGCAGGCTCCCCTTGCTTCACCTCCACTGGCTGTGCTGCCATTTCCTCTCCCACCTGGAAGGTATACTTTATTCCACTATTTTCCTGTTTCTCTCTTCCCCCTTTTCCCATAACCTACTTTTATCTGCATTTGTGGGGTATCTATATGCTATTTACATCATAGTTTTATTCATTAATATGGAAGGGAAGAGTGCCCATGAGAGTGTTGAACTGCGGAGAGCAAAAGATTAAGCTGCTCCGATTTGCCACCATTGATAAGCTGTTCTCAGTAGATACACATGCTATCCAAACAGCAGCATCCACCATTGCTTCAGCCCACCCATTCAGTGACAGCTCACCAAGTCAGCCAGAGGAGTGGTGTAAGGAATTACACGTAGGCACTGACTCCACACCTTCACATCACAAGAAGGGGGTCTACAGGCTAGTGCAAGAATACGAGCAAGTCTTCAGCAAACATCCGCTAGACTTTTGAAAAATAAAAGGGGTCAAACACTACATCCCCACAAGTGCACACCCACCCATCAAAGAGAGATATAAGCCAAATCTACCTGCACATTACCAGTGTACCAAGGACATGTTGAGCAACATGAAGGAGGCTGGGGTTATCCGTGACAGTTGTAGCCTCTGGGCAGCTCCGTTGGTCCTGTTAAAGAAGAAGGACAGCACCACTCCCCTGTATTGAGGAATAGCTAGCTGCATTGACAACTGCAAATTATTTTTCTACCCTTGATCTCACTAGTCACTATTGGCAAGTGTCCGTTGCTGAGGCAGACCGGGAGAAGACCGCCTTTGCCACCCCGATGGGTCTCTGCGAGTTCAAAAGCATGCCCTTCGAGCTGTGCAATTTGCCAGGAACCTTCCAGAGGCTGATGGAATGCTGCTTGGGACACCGAAACTTTGAAACGGTACTGCTATACCTTTATGATGTTATTGTTTATTCTAACGCAAACAAGATTTTAGGGTGTATAAAAAGGGAGATTAGATCCGATGATCCCAACGTATTGTTACCCCTCTATAAATCACTTGTAAGGCCACATCTGGAATATGGGGTAAAGTCCTGAGCAGGTTGATAACCATTGGTTTGAGCATGGTAGGGTGTAGTACGCATCTTCCTGCATCGGTAAAAGCTGCAGAAGTCCTTGAAGATTTCCGCTTCAAAGGCAGTGCCTTGATCTGTGAGGACTCTCTCTGAGTAGCCATGAGGTCTGCATAAGTGTGCTTGGAAGACCTTCGCTGCAGTATGGGCCATTAGATCTTTGACTTGTACCACAACCATAAATCTCGAGTAGTTGTCTACCATCGTAAGTGCATACGTGAGCTCACCTCGATATTCTGCAACAAAACTCCCTTTTTCGATTTCAGTTTCAGCAAACACTCCTCTTCCTGTAGAAAATATTTATCATTACCTAAGACAGTCATTCTAATGCATGACAATATTAAGGCAATTTAGTTAAAACTTGTTTTAACTCACCTTTAAGGGGATTGATGTATTTCATGGTCAATCCAGGTTTGTCAGTGATGGCACTGACATAATGTATGGCGTCTTTTTCGGGCGTTATCCTTTGCCTTTTCATTGTGAAAATCCAGTTGCCTATATCAAAGCAAATTCTACTACTTGGAAAGTATGCAGAAAATGAAATGTAGAACATATAACATCAACTGCTTAGGAACGCATCATAGGTTAGTACTTAAAAGGATATTGTCATGTTCTAGTCATAATGCAAGCTGGACATTTTTCATGTTACCCTGTAATCGCCGGCCTGTTCTAATGCTCACAAGCCAAGATATAGGCTCAGCTGCTAAGGCTTCCCTCTGCCTTCTGAATGAAAATTGAATATGTCTGGCTCACTGTGTATATAGCAGGTGCTCAGAAAAAATAAGAGTCAATTCAATAGAAATAGCTCTGGCACACTATAGTGATCAATAACGTAAGAAAAGAACTCTTAGAATGCTGAAAATTCTTTATTTGTGCAAAAGGATAATTCATCCAACGTTTCGAGCTTGTTTTTAGGTCTTTATCAAGGATAAAGTTATCTAAGATCATAAAGGGTTACAAAACCATATAAACACGTAATTAGTACATAGTACAACATAACAGTACAATATATTGCTACTTGAGAGTACAATGGGTCAAATGACCATGATGCACATACAAAAAAATTTTCCAAAGCCATAGTGAAAACATTTGTACTGAGGAAAGAAAATTTCCACATGACCTATCTGGAGAAACATTCTGGATCAAACAACCAAAAATAGTCAAGCAGGTAAATACACACCTATATGGATAACAGGATGATATGTGTTCAATTGTATAGCGTCATTGCCATTAAGGTACAAATGGAAAACTTGCAATCCTATATAGTGAAGGAAATGAACACATATCATATCAAAGAACACAGGAACATGGGTGTGAGAAAAACCTCAATGTTTATACTTTGTTCTTTATAATGGTGTGAACATGTATATGTCTCAGTACCTTATGAACTTGAGAATTCTAGTGAGTAGATGATGAAAGCCTATTCCAGAACTGGAATCGGTAAATAATTGTAGGTGGAATCTAAATGAAAAGATGGTACAAGTGTTATCATGACACGTGGGCTATAACACAATGGACCGTGTGACAAAGAAGAAAGGAGAGAAAGAAGAGGAAGAAAATGGAACTACCTGTAACATTACGTGATAGTCACTGGTAAGTATCACTTGACAATTCAGGTGAAAAAGGATTCCTTTATTAAAGGGTTCTCAGTCGCCTCAGGATCATGAAATACTAGGGTAAATGATATGAGAATGGGTAAGAAGCACCACTAAAGGAAATATGAGATGCAGGACATATATCTATAAACCCCTGAACTACATGATAGAAATAAAAAGAAGAAAAAAGAAAAAAAAGAAGAAAGAAGAAGAACACATAGAATGCGGAAAGAGAATGGGTACAACTACCTGAGTTACTGCAGGGAGGCCCCTGGTAGGTATTGTGAGGGTTAGTGGAATTCCTTCACTGAAGGGTTCTCAGTTGCCTCAGGTTCGTGAAAAATGCTATAGACAAATAATGCCTGGAGAAAAGGGGTTCATATACAGCGAATAATGGTAATACAAGGTACATGTGTCCCATGTAATAGTATAAATATATATATATTGTACTAAGCTCTACACCAGAAATAGAAAGTAGTCCCTCTGCCTTCTGTCTAGGTGCCCTGAGTTATGTCCTGTAAACTGTCACAGTGACCTAGACACACATGTGTAGTAGGGGAATATCCCTGCTGAGATGCCAGTGCTAGAGCACTCGTTTGCTGTGGAGTTGAACGCTATGTGAGCAGTTCTTACCTTCAATGAGCAGAAGTCTCTTTTTTCAGATTTCAATATCTCTGTGGGTATCTGGCAGAAATATGGAATACTCTTTACTGCTAAGACCCTGTACACCACTCCCACTAAAGGGGGCTTTACACGCTGCGACATCGCTAATGCGGAGTCGTTGGGGTCACGGAATTTGTGACGCACATCCGGCCGCATTAGCGATGTTGCTGCGTGTGATACCGATGAGCGATTTTGCATCGTTGCAAAAACGTGCAAAATCGCTCA
This sequence comes from Anomaloglossus baeobatrachus, assembly GCF_048569485.1. NCBI lineage: Eukaryota > Metazoa > Chordata > Amphibia > Anura > Aromobatidae > Anomaloglossus > Anomaloglossus baeobatrachus. The sequence continues at coordinate 88,452 of NW_027444998.1, forward strand.
TCGGTGACATGGGTCTCCATTCTCGATTATCGTTACTGCAGCAGTAACGATGTAGTTCGTCGCTCCTGCGGTAGCACACATCGCTCCGTGTGACACCGCAGAAACGAGGAACCTCTCCTTACCTGCCTCCCAGCCGCTATGAGGAAGGAAGGAGGTGGGCGGGATGTTCCGGCCACTCATCTCCGCCCCTCCGCTGCTATTGGGCGGTCGCTCAGTGACGTCGCTGTGACGCCGCACGGACCGCCCCCTTAGAAAGGAGGCGGTTCGCCGGACACAGCGACGTCGCCGGGCAGGTAAGTATGTGTGACGGGTCTGGTCGGTGTTGTGCGGCATGGGCAGCGATTTGCCCGTGTCGCGCAACAGATGGGGGCGGGTACCCACACTAGCGATATCGGGACCGATATCGCAGTGTGTAAAGTAGCCTTTAGTCACATGACCAAGACTGTATCTGTGTCCCTACAACACACTTGAGACAAATGTGTGTGTGAGCCTGCATTGTGGGGTATATATAATATATTATAGAGCTGGGAAGGATCATTCTAAGCAGTGAGCTGTTCCAGTATTTGTAGGAAAATACCCAGTAGAAGCATCAAACACAGCACCAATACCTCCCATCAGTATTCCACCACAGTGCCATGTAACCCATGCCCTACACTCCCATCTACACCAATACTATACAGGCACAAACTAGTATATCTGACTAAAAGCCCCCAAAATATGAAGAACGGCCTATAGTTGAGTGTGGATATAAAATCTATGTGAGCAGAGCTAGAATAGAAATCACTGATCGCATTGAAGTCATTCTGACCATAAATCACCATGATATCAAGGTGAGGAGTTGTGTGTTACTGCTGGGAGGAAAGGGTTAACAGTGGAATATTAAGGTGCATTTCTGTGTGCAGTGTTACTAGTCAATGTAACAATTCAGTATGAGCTGCTCTTGGTGCCGGGGGAGGGAGATGCTCTCCTGAGCAAGATAGATGGGGAATGAACATGATATCTATATAGTGTAAGGCAGGGGGTCTCAAACCAGGTGATCATGTCTGATCAACTGGTTACATTATGTCTGATTACCTTGTCTAACAGTTTTTTCTCCCCTTTCTTTACCTTCCAGGTTCCCATAGTCACGTGAAATATCCCTGTTGCACTTGATTACGGCTCACTATTCACTATAGGATGTCTTATATCTAACATCACACTCTCACCCATCAGCACTCTATAGGTTTGTATAAGGTATGCGCTTACACATCCGGTCCTCCATAGGTATTTCCACTTATGTAACACTATCCCTATGATCACTCATAACTCATACCCTTGTAGTCAATTACAGCCTCCTCTCTCCCCCCCTCCCCTTCTCCCTTTCCATCTATAATTTTGCCAGTACAATATTAGTTTACATTAGGCACACACTCACATATTCCTTTCCTTAGTGATTTATTGTAATTCACATTCACATACAATTCTCTATGCCTGCCCCATTACTACATTCATACCTACTTGACCCTATCCTGATACCCCTTGTCTCACCTTGTTGGTCCCTACACCTGTTATCATGTCCTTTCCTGTGTCTGTCTTGTCACACAACACATTTTAGCATATAACTTGTGCTCCTTATTACCTGTCCTGCCTATTAGAATTATGTCCATTATGTCCATGCATGGCCCAATGAATCAAGTCTGTACTTCATATTCATGGTTTAAGCCTTTGGGTTCCAATGTGCCCAGAGTATATATCCAGAAAGATTCCCTTTCTTTGAGCTTCCTAATTCTATTGCCTCCTCTGCGTATGGCTTGGACATGTTCGATGACTTGGAATGTTAATTGGATCACTGTGTGATTATGCGTCACAAAATGGTGTGGGACTGGTAATAGAATCTGCTTACAATGTATTGTTGACTTGTGTTTAGCTCAAAGAAAGAGAATCTTTCTGGATATGTACTCTGGGCACATTAGAACCCAAGGGCTTAAACCGTGAATATGAAGTAAAGACTTGATTCATTGGGCCGTGCACCATGTCACCAAGTGTCCAATTGCATTGTCCAATGGCTCACAATGGTTATGCGTTTTCATTGGATGGATAATCGAAGCCATGTTTTTTTCCTTTCTGTTGGGTTTGTTGTGTGAGTAGCCTATAGGATTAAGTTGGTTACCGCAGGCAGTGGATTTAACTTCCTGTCTTTGGTCCAGTGGTAGATGGATTGTCTGGTCTATGAGCTGTTATTGGTTTGAATGCAGGTGAATGCCCATGGGCTGCTTATGACTGTGTAAAATAGTATTGATTCATGATGGACTACATGTAGATATCTTCAGTCTTTCTATCCACATCATTTAAATGAACATTATCCATGCAGCTTGAAATCCATCCAATAAGAGAAGCAACCTTGTACAACCAATCTGATAAGGGCACAGTATATCCTAAGGGAAGGTTATGGCGGATGCAGGAAGATGCGCACTACACCCTACCATGCTCAAACCAATGGTTATCAACCTGTTCAGGACTTTACCCCATATTCCAGATGTGGCCTTACAAGTGATTTATAGAGGGTTAACAATACGTTGGGATCACCGGATCTAATCTCCCTTTTTATACACCCTAAAATCTTGTTTGCTTTAGAATAAACAATAACATCATAAAGGTATAAGATGACGCCATTATTAGCGTCACCATACCGCTACTCTGCCTTCTAAAACGGTCTCTGCTCAAAACCAAACATGATGCATTGCAGGCGGAGCGCGATGAGTTGCAGCAAGAAACAGTAGTGGGTGTGGGTGATAACACACAGCCCAGCCTCGTCTCATCACAACGTGCAGTGGAGGACTATGACGAGGAGGAGGATGAAGACATGGAGCAAATCTCCGGCCAAATTGAGGATATGACATGCACACCAGTCATATCCTCGGTTCAGCGTGGCTGGCCAGAGGACAGGGTAGATGAGGAGGAGGAGGAGGAGGAGGAGGAGGACAGCATGTTCAGTCAACGTGTTGGTCAGGCTACTGAAGTCCTGGCTGTTAAGAGTCTGGCGCACATGGCTGACTTTATGGTAAGCTGCCTGTCTCGTGACCCTCGCGTTAAGAACATCTTGGCCGACAATCATTACTGGTTGGTAACACTGTTAGACCCACGCTACAAGGAGAACTTTATGTCTCTTATTCTTGAGGCGGAGAGGTCAACCAAAATGCAGCAGTTCCGGAAGGCCATAGTCACGGAAGTAGGCAAAGCATTCCCCTCACAAAACGCTAGCGGCATAGGTCAGGAATCAGTGGACAACCAAGGCGTACAGCCGAGAGAGGCACAAGTCCAATCCGCCAGAGGTAGGGGAACAGTCTTTAAGATGTGGGACAGTTTTCTCAGCCCCTCACGTACCACAGCCCCTGAGGTGCGGGGTAGTGCCACAAGAAATCCTAAGTTTGCCCAGATGCTCAAGGAGTACCTTGCAGATCGAACAACTGTACTCCGACATTCCTCTGTGCCTTACAATTATTGGGTATCCAAGGTGGACACGTGGCATGAATTGGCTCTCTACGCCTTGGAAGTCCTGGCCTGCCCTGCCGCTAGCGTTTTGTCAGAGCGTGTTTTTAGTGCCGCAGGTGGAATCATTACAGATAAACGCACCCGCCTGTCAACTGAAAATGCTGACAGGCTGACTCTGATCAAGATGAACAAGGGTTGGATTGGGCCAGACTTCACCACACCACCAGCAAATGAGAGCGGAATTTAAAGTTTGTAACGGGAATTTGCCATGTACCTCCAGTCACCCATGGGTACACACTTCTGGACTTTGGATAATCGCTGGACTGCTCCTCCTTCTCCTCATGCGCCACCATGATGACCGTTACAAGAGTTAGGCCTTTGTTTCAGGTATACCCCCAGTGGTAATTTTTTTCGCCCATTCTTTGCAGAATGGACATTACAACGACAGGAGACCCGCTCCTTTGCAATGGGAACAATGTTTTGAGGCCCTCATTCACGTCTCTATGCAGGGACAACGTGGAGCCTCCCAATTTTTGGCTGCCCTGCCAAAGGGCTATACTATAATACACCCACTTCCTGACAATGGACACTTAATGTTTTGAGGCCCTCATGCACGTCCCTATCCAGGGACAACGTGGAGCCTCCCAATTTTTGGCTGCCCTGCCAAAGGGCTATACTACAAAAGACCCACTTCCTGACAATGGACACTTAATGTTTTGAGGCCCTCATGCACGTCTCTATCCAGGGACAACGTGGAGCCTCCCAATTTTTGGCTGCCCTGCCTAAGGGCTATACTATAATACACCCACTTCCTGACAATGGACACTTAATGTTTTGAGGCCCTCATGCACGTCTCTATCCAGGGACAACGTGGAGCCTCCCAATTTTTGGCTGCCCTGCCAAAGGGCTATACTACAAAAGACCCACTTCCTGACAATGGACACTTAATGTTTTGAGGCCCTCATGCACGTCTCTATCCAGGGACAACGTGGAGCCTCCCAATTTTTGGCTGCCCTGCCTAAGGGCTATACTATAATACACCCACTTCCTGACAATGGACACTTAATGTTTTGAGGCCCTCATGCACGTCTCTATCCAGGGACAATGTGGAGCCTCCCAATTTTTGGCTGCCCTGCCAAAGGGCTATACTATAATACACCCACTTCCTGACAATGGACACTTAATGTTTTGAGGCCCTCATGCACGTCTCTATCCAGGGACAACGTGGAGCCTCCCAATTTTTGGCTGCCCTGCCAAAGGGCTATACTACAAAAGACCCACTTCCTTCCAATGGGCACTTCAGGTTTACAGGCCCTCATGCACGTCTCTATCCAGGGACAACGTGGAGCCTCCCAATTTTTGGCTGCCCTGCCTAAGGGCTATACTATAATACACCCACTTCCTGACAATGGACACTTAATGTTTTGAGGCCCTCATGCATGTCTCTATCCAGGGACAACGTGGAGCCTCCCAATTTTTGGCTGCCCTGCCAAAGGGCTATACTACAAAAGACCCACTTCCTTCCAATGGGCACTTCAGGTTTACAGGCCCTCATGCACGTCTCTATCCAGGGACAACGTGGAGCCTCCCAATTTTTGGCTGCCCTGCCAAAGGGCTATACTACAAAAGACCCACTTCCTTCCAATGGGCACTTCAGGTTTACAGGCCCTCATGCACGTCTCTATCCAGGGACAACGTAGAGCCTCCCAATTTTTGGCTGCCCTGCCTAAGGGCTATACTATAATACACCCACTTCCTGACACTGGACACTTAATGTTTTGAGGCCCTCATGCACGTCTCTATCCAGGGACAACGTGGAGCCTCCCAATTTTTGGCTGCCCTGCCTAAGGGCTATACTACAATAGACCCACTTCCTTACAATGGGCACTTCAGGTTTACAGGCCATCATGCACGTCTGTATGCAGGGGCATTGGTGAACCTCACAATTTTGGACTGCCCTGGCAAAGGAAAATACTACAAAGACTCAGTTCCTCAAAATGGGCACATTAGACTCAGAGGCCTTTATGTACGTCTCTTCTCAGGGACATCGGAGTGCCACACAATGTTTTACGTAAAATCTTTCATGTATTGATCTCAAAAAGTAACATACATTAGCTCTATCTCACTATTGGGTATGTGCCCTTAACATTTCCGCTATGAAAAATCATTTTGGTGTCATTTTGGAAGGTTTTCTGGTGAGTCCGTAAAAATGGCGTAAAACGTGGACAAAATTATTCACAGCTGTGACTTTTGAGTGATAAATGCTTCAAGGGGTCTTCCCCATGCTGTTGCCATGTCATTTGAGCACTCTTCGGAGACTTTTGTGCCATTTTTAGGGTTTCTACATGCTGCCGGTGGTCATTTCACAAAAATACTCGGGTCTCCCATAGGATAACATTGGGCTCGGTGCTCGGGCCGAGTACACGAGTATCTTGGGAGGCTCGGCCCGAGCTTCGAGCACCCGAGCTTTTTAGTACTCGCTCATCACTACTAATAAACCTAAAAAATAAAAATAAATTGAATAAAAATCATGAATGTTGTGTTATAACAGGAAATTCGGTGTAAGAATGAATATCCGGGATGAGAGTTCAGCGAATGAGTTATAGAAATTGTTACAAAAAGGAGTGTGTACGGTTTATGCGTAAATTTTCAGAATGCGTACATGAAAATTATATGTATGTGAGAATGTCCCCCATGCTTTGTAAAAAGTTATTTATGAAAATGTAAATAAAATATATAAAAATGCCTAATTATTTATAATTTATGAGAAAGATATATATGTATGGAAGAATGTTATAAGGTGTCCAAGAACCATAAAGAAAAAGGGTGCATATATAATGTTAGAGGTCTAGAGTTCCACCAGGCTATATCACCCCTAAAGAAATAGAAAGAAGACCTTACTACCTGTGTACCCCAAAAAAAGCTATATTTCTTAGCCAGGATTATGGTGGAGATATGCACAAGTGAAATAAGAATATAAAGTAATACAATAAGATTATAAAACCAATATGTGTGCATTCATGCACCACCCGGTACGCTACCCTTGCCAAATTGTTCACTCTAGATCCCCACACGATCCATGAAGCCGTTCCCCCGGTCACACCGCCTGCTGCCGGTTCCCACTCATCCCTGGGGGAGTTAGGCGAGTGGTATCGAGAGCTACATGTCGGCACTGATGATACCCCCATACACCACAAGGAAGGGGTATACCGGGTGGTACAGGAGTATGAGCGGGTTTTTAGCAAGCACCCTCTAGATTTTGGGCAGATTAAAGGGGTTCAACACCACATCCCTACCGGTACACACTCCCCTATTAAAGAGAGATACAGGCCTATTCCCCCTGCGCACTACCAATGCGCCAAAGACATGTTGAGGAACATGAAGGAGGCAGAGGTTATTAGGGACAGCTGTAGTCCCTGGGCCGCTCCGTTGGTGCTGGTTAAGAAGAAGGATGGCACCATGCGGATGTGTGTGGATTACCGGAAGATTAACCAGATAACGCATAAGGATGCTTACCCTCTGCCCCGCATCAAAGAGTCCCTGGCCTCGCTGAGAACCGCTAACTACTTCTCCACCCTTGACCTCACCAGCGGGTACTGGCAGGTGGCCGTGGCACCGGAAGACCGAGAGAAGACTGCCTATGGGACCGTTTTGCTGTACTTGGATGATGTGATTGTGTACTCACAGACGTATGAAGCCCACCTGGAGCACCTAGCCGAGGTGTTCGCGTCCCTTGCCAAGTATGGGATGAAGTTGAAGCCCTCAAAGTGTCATCTGCTGAAACCCAGAGTGCAGTACCTAGGACATGTGGTTGGTGCGGAAGGTGTCGCCCCCAACCCCGAGAAGATCACCGCCATCCAAGACTGGCCGAGACCGACCACAGTGAGGGAAGTGAGGCAGTTTCTGGGCCTGGTGGGATATTACCGTTGCTTCATTAAGGGGTACACAAAGATGGCTGCCCCCATGCAAGACCTCCTCGTAGGACAGACCAAGGGTGGTAGATCCCTAGTAGCCCCATTGGTGTGGGAAGAAAAGCATGAGGAATCCTTCCGCCAGCTGAGAACAGCCCTGACCGGAGAGGAAATCCTAGCGTACCCTGACTACAGCCGCCCATTCATCCTCTACACCGACGCCAGCAATGTGGGCTTGGGGGCTGTTCTATCCCAGGTCCAAGACAGAAGGGAAAAGGTAATAGCTTATGCTAGCCGAAAACTCCGACCGACTGAGAGGAACCCTGAGAACTACATCTCCTTCAAGCTTGAGCTCTTGGCACTGGTGTGGGCTATCACCGAGCGTTTCCGCCATTACCTGGCAGCAGCCAAGTTCACCGCGTACACAGACAATAACCTGCTGACCCATCTAGATACGGCCAAGCTGGGCGCGTTGGAGCAGCGGTGGGTGACCAGGTTAGCCAACTACGATTTCACCATCAAGTACCGGGCCGGCCGTACCAACGTCAATGCCAATGCACTCTCCCGGATGCCCCACCTGTCGGAAGAGGGGCCAGAGGATGATGACCTCGAAGAGATCGAGTTGCCTGCATTTCACCGGCCATTCACTGAGAAGGTGCACGTCTACCAACAACGGGTGAACCTGGATCCGCTGCCCCGACAGGACTGGCAGGAAGCTCAGGACCAGGCACCTGCTGTCCGCCTGGTCAAGACTCTAGTGGAACAGGGTTCTGCTGGGATAGACCCTGCTGCCCCTGCCGAAGCCCAACGTCTGTGGCAAGAACGGACCCGGCTATACCTACACCAGGGGAAGTTGTATCGCGAGCTGATTAATCCAAAGACTCACGAGAAGATCCGCCAGCTGGTGATTCCCCAGGCTAAAGTGCCCACCGTCCTGCAAGCATACCATGATGGTGCAGTGCACTTCGGGTGGAAGAAGCTAGAGATGTTGTTAAGAGAGCGGTTCTATTGGAGTGGAATGCGGGAATCTGTGGAGGCCTGGTGCCGAGAATGTGGCCCTTGCGCATTGAGAAGGAAGGACGAGGCCAGCCAGAAGGCACCCCTACACCCGATCATTACACACCAACCGCTGGAGCTGGTTCCCCTTGACCATGTAAAGCTCACCCCCAGCCGAAGTGGGTACACCTACGCTCTGACCATCGTAGACCACTACTCGAGGTTCCTGGTGGTTGTCCCAGTTAAGGACTTAACCGGCCGCACCGCTGCTAAGGCTTTCCAGGCTTATTTCTGTTGACCGCATTGGTACCCGGAGAGGGTGCTTACCGACCAGGGTCCGGCCTTTGAAGCAGAGGTATTCCAGGAATTCTGCCAGTTGTACGGCTGCAAGAAAATCCGGACCACGCCTTACCACGCCCAAACCAATGGCATTTGTGAAAAGATGAACCACTTGGTCCTGGGCCTCCTCAAGACGTTACCACTGGAAGAGCGGAACCTGTGGCTGGAGAAGCTACCTGACCCGGTCGATATGTACAACAACATCCCTTCCAGCTCTACGAAATGCACTCCAGCATACCTGATGAGAGCTCGTCCCGGCCGGCTACCAGTGGATCTGGAAATGGGCTTGGAAGCTTCAGAAGCACTCCTGTCGACAGCTGAATGGGACACTCGGCGGAGGACACAGTACCGACAGGTCCAGGAGTATGTTGAAAAGAACTTGTGCCGGAGTCGGGGACAACAGGAGCAGTGCTTCAACAAGAAGGCGCCTGCCGGTTCCTTCCAACCTGGGGATGTAGTGCTGAAGCGGAAAAGAAGGGCCCACAAGCTGGATGATCAATGGGAAAAAACCCCGTATGTAGTCCAGCCCACAGGATGGGAGAATGGGAAGGCCTACCAGATCAGCCGTGACCAGGGGGGGACTTTGGCCACGGTTTCCCGAGACCACCTGAAGAAGTGCCCACCAGCATTGAGAGTAGCGGATGAGGCTCCAGTTCCCAGTCCAGTGGAGAAGGAAAAAGAGGTAATCCACACCATGATGGGTGATTTTCCAGCAGACTGGCCTACACAGAACGGTGCGGTGATCCTTCCAGTGATACTGTTCCCACAACCCGTGGATGAAGAAATGATGGAAACGGTTAACCGCGAGCCAGTGCCCAGGGATGTACCTGTACCCAGCTCCCCTACGCCTCCGCCTGCCCCACATGATAGCAGGGAGGAGGAACTGACTGTTCCCTCTGCCCCACTGCCTGTCACCACTGACACCGGACCCCGAAGGTCCACTCGCTCCAACCTAGGTAGACCCCCACTTAGGTACAGGGAAACTACTCTTTAAAAGGGGGGGGCTTTATGTGTTGAGTGTACCAGTTTGAAAGTTTTAAATGATAAGTAAAGATGATCAACCTCTATAAATCACTTGTAAGGCTACATCTGGAATATGGGAACCAGTTTTGGGCTCCACATTTTAAAAAGGACATTCAGAAGTTAGAGTCAGTTCAAAGGTGGGCAACTAGACTACTACAAGGAATGGAAGGCCTCCCATATGATGACAAGTTGAAAAAGTTATTAAGTGATTATTGGCTGCAATGGGGCTTTCTGGCTGGTGCCAGCCTCTCTTCTTAGCACACAGGAACCACAATCCCTACACCATGCTTCAATGGATTCTCTCATCCCAGCCCAGTAAAACTACATATTTTACACAGTCATAAGCAGCCCATGGGCATTCACCTGCATTCAAACCAATAACAGCTCATAGACCAGACAATCCATCTACCACTGGACCAAAGACAGGAAGTTAAATCCACTGCCTGCGGTAACCAACTTAATCCTATAGGCTACTCACACAACAAACCCAACAGAAAGGAAAAAAACATGGCTTCGATTATCCATCCAATGAAAACGCATAACCATTGTGAGCCATTGGACAATGCAATTGGACACATGGTGACATGGTGCACGGCCCAATGAATCAAGTCTTTACTTCATATTCACGGTTTAAGCCCTTGGGTTCTAATGTGCCCAGAGTACATATCCAGAAAGATTCTCTTTCTTTGAGCTAAACACAAGTCAACAATACATTGTAAGCAGATTCTATTACCAGTCCCACACCATTTTGTGACGCATAATCACACAGTGATCCAATTAAGATTCCAAGTCATCGAACATGTCCAAGCCATACGTAGAGGAGGCAATAGAATTAGGAAGCTCAAAGAAAGGGAATCTTTCTGGATATATACTCTGGGCACATTGGAACCCAAAGGCTTAAACCATGAATATGAAGTACAGACTTGATTCATTGGGCCATGCATGGACATAATGGACATAATTCTAATAGGCAGGACAGGTAATAAGGAGCACAAGGGATATGCTAAAATGTGTTGTGTGACAAGACAGACACAGGAAAGGAGATGATAACAGGTGTAGGGACCAACAAGGTGAGACAAGGGGTATCAGGATAGGGTCAAGTAGGTATGAATGTAGTAATGGGGCAGGCATAGAGAATTGTATGCGAATGTGAATTACAATAAGTCACTAAGGAAAGGAATATGTGAGTGTGTGCCTAATGTAAACTAATATTGTACTGGCAAAATTATAGATGGAAAGGGAGAAGGGGAGAGGGGAGAGAGGAGGCTGTAATTGACTACAAGGGTATGAGTTATGAGTGATCATAGGGATAGTGCTACATAAGTGGAAATACCTATGGAGGACCGGATGTGTAAGCGCATACCTTATACAAACCTATAGAGTGCTGATGGGTGAGAGTGTGATGTTAGATATAAGACATCCTATAGTGAATAGTGAGCCGTAATCAAGTGCAACAGGGATATTTCACGTGACTATGGGAACCTGGAAGGTAAAGAAAGGGGAGAAAAAACTGTTAGACAAGGTAATCAGACAAACATGACAAATAAAAAACAAGGAAGAATGGAACTCCATACATACTGGAACCATATATAGTGTGAACACGAAAAAGAACCGGGCGTTAGAAAAAATGTGCACGGCCCAATGAATCAAGTCGGTTCTTCATATTCATGGTTTAAGCCCTTGGGTTCCAACGTGCCCAGAGTATATATCCAGAAAGATTCCCTTTCTTTGAGCTTCCTAATTCTATCGCCTCCTCTGCGTATGGCTGGGACATGTTCGATGACTTGGAATCTTAATTGGGCCACTGTGCGATTATGCGTCACAAAATGGTGTGGGACTGGTAATAGAATCTGCTTACAACGTATTGTTGACTTGTGCTTAGCACAAAGAAAGGGAATCTTTCTGGATATGTACTCTGGACACATTAGAACCCAAGGGCTTAAACCGTGAATATGAAGTACAGACTTGATTCATTGGGCCGTGCACCATGTCACCATGTGTGCAATTGCATTGTCCAATGGCTCACAATGGTTATGCGTTTTCATTGGATGGATAATCGAAGCAATGTTTTTTTCCTTTCTCTTGGGTTTGTTGTGTGAGTAGACTATAGGATTAAGTTAGTTACCGCAGGCAGTGGATTTAGCTTCCTGTCTTTGGTCCAGTGGTAGATTGATTGTTTGGTCTATGAGCTGTTATGGGTTTTAATCCAGGTGAATGCCCATGGGCTGCTTATAACTGTGTGAAATATGTAGTTTTACTGGGCTGGGATGAGAGAATCCATCGAAGCATGGTGTAGGGATTGTGGTTCCTGTGTGCTAAGAAGAAAGGCTGGCACCAGCCAGAAAGCCCCATTACAGCCAATAATCAACCGCTAGCCGCTGGAACTCGTTGCTCTAGATCATGTCAAACTCACACCAAGCAGGAATAGATACATTAGCCCACCATCCCACCCAAAGAGCAACTTCTGCTGCGCAGCTGGCTTTCTAGGCAGCAGCGCTATCGTGATGTCAGCGGGGGACATTGTGACAAGCCAGTGTTCCGTCACTTCATGTTGTGCACTGTTCAAACGGAAAATACATCAACAGGCAGACTACAGAAAAGCTTACTAACAAAGGTTAGAGAGGGGCTTTCTCAGAGGGCTTTTTACAGTTTGTCTATTCCCAATTAGCCGTTTAAGTATGCTTAATGAAAGTACTAATTCTTTCATAGGCCGCCCATTCTTAGTATTTGACGTTCCTTATATTGCGGTATCAGGCTTCGCAGCAGGTTGCAAAACATTCATCACCCATGACTGTCCCCAATTGGGCTCAGAAGCTAAATGTCTATCATGACCTCTCTTTTTGAAAGTCCAAGAGCAAGCAAACTCTTCCTCCAGGAGAGGGAGCCAACAGATCACTAAAGACATCATCATTGCTCAAAGAAAACACCGAAAAACAATGGAAGCTTTAATTGGAGTGGAATCTGATAGACAGCACCTGATGCCAAGTCTGCATCTTCTAACACCTGCAGTCACTGCAGCAGCTGAATCCAATGTGTCCAAAAGGGATCTATTCTATTCAATTGCAAATGATCTAGATAAGACTGAGAATAAGATACTGCACGGGACATAGCAGAGTTGGTCAAGTTGAGTGGAGATGAGTTTGCTATTTGGCACAGCTTTTGCATCAATAAAGCAAGTAAAAGGTGTGAAAGATAAAAAAAAGGGTGAAAGTGTGAAAAGTGAATTGGCCAAATTGAGGTGCATATAAAGTTTTTGCTTTCTTTCAATTCACTAATGGGGCTCATTTGAATCAGGTGAATTGAGTTCTGCTTTTGGAAACTGGGTTAAGAAGGGGTGCACCGGTCCTGGAGGTACTGCAATACCAGGTCAATGCGTGGAGTGGACAGAGCAAGATTTTTTCCATCTCCTTGTTCTAAAAATCCATTTAATATATGGTCCCCAGAGAGGGGACGTATCAGATATTAAACTGATAAGAACAGATTTAATTTTTTTTTTTTTCTGTTTATCAGTAGGACTTCAAAATAACAAAGGTGATCGCCTCCCGTTGCCTGGGAACCGTCCAGGCACAAGAGGGCTATGTGTCACCAGAAGGCGCACACACTTCCTCAAGGCCGGCAGACGTGCAATCCCAGGCACCTTCCAGTACCGACCAAGGTAGCGTCCTCCGAAACTACACTTGATCTTAGCCAAAAGGCCGAGAAGCTATAACCCGAATTGGTTACGGCCTTGAGTGGCACCCTGGCCTATACCGGACACATCTTAGGGAGAGGGAGACAAACCCACGCCTACAGAAGACATTTTGTCACCCAAGCCAACCCTTGAAAAGGCTGTTTTGCAGAGCAAAAACAAGAAGAATGATGCTTTTTGCAGCCGCCGCCCACTGCAATTAATCTGAATAACTCCTCTTCCTCCAAGCACCTCCCCTCCCCCTTGCAGTCTTTCCAATTCATGATACAAAAAGACGGACGGACAGGACAGGACAGGACAGGCTGCCTGACTTTCCGTCACTGCCACCCTTTGCCATCCTTGCCCGTAGAAAGCCCTTTCATCATCCCCAAACCCTAATCTTTTCCCTTCCCTTCCCAGCTGCGTCTCACTCCCTTTCATTAGGAAGTGAGCGCAGCCTTTTCTCCGTTCTGCACATGCGCGACGTTAAACACAAATGCGCAGGCGTGCGTTCCATTAGCCTCACTGCATTCCACTCCCATACAGGAAGTGGGCGCAGCTATTACTACGGTCGCACATAAAAGAACCCACGGCCACCACTGCACACAGCTGACTCCACCACAGGACACCCACTTCTACACCAACGCAGGTAAGACAGGATCGGCACCTCTATGCTCCCGTTACAATCAGGCTCAGTCACCATGTGATAACGCTCTCAACTCTTTAGTTGCAGGCTCCCCTTGCTTCACCTCCACTGGCTGTGCTGCCATTTCCTCTCCCACCTGGAAGGTATACTTTATTCCACTATTTTCCTGTTTCTCTCTTCCCCCTTTTCCCATAACCTACTTTTATCTGCATTTGTGGGGTATCTATATGCTATTTACATCATAGTTTTATTCATTAATATGGAAGGGAAGAGTGCCCATGAGAGTGTTGAACTGCGGAGAGCAAGAGATTAAGCTGCTCCGATTTGCCACCATTGATAAGCTGTTCTCAGTAGATACACATGCTATCCAAACAGCAGCATCCACCATTGCTTCAGCCCACCCATTCAGTGACAGCTCACCAAGTCAGCCAGAGGAGTGGTGTAAGGAATTACACGTAGGCACTGACTCCACACCTTCACATCACAAGAAGGGGGTCTACAGGCTAGTGCAAGAATACGAGCAAGTCTTCAGCAAACATCCGCTAGACTTTTGAAGAATAAAAGGGGTCAAACACTACATCCCCACAAGTGCACACCCACCCATCAAAGAGAGATATAAGCCAAAACTACCTGCACATTACCAGTGTACCAAGGACATGTTGAGCAACATGAAGGAGGCTGGGGTTATCCGTGACAGTTGTAGCCTCTGGGCAGCTCCGTTGGTCCTGTTAAAGAAGAAGGACAGCACCACTCCCCTGTATTGAGGAATAGCTAGCTGCATTGACAACTGCAAATTATTTTTCTACCCTTGATCTCACTAGTCACTATTGGCAAGTGTCCGTTGCTGAGGCAGACCGGGAGAAGACCGCCTTTGCCACCCCGATGGGTCTCTGCGAGTTCAAAAGCATGCCCTTCGAGCTGTGCAATTTGCCAGGAACCTTCCAGAGGCTGATGGAATGCTGCTTGGGACACCGAAACTTTGAAACGGTACTGCTATACCTTTATGATGTTATTGTTTATTCTAACGCAAACAAGATTTTAGGGTGTATAAAAAGGGAGATTAGATCCGATGATCCCAACGTATTGTTACCCCTCTATAAATCACTTGTAAGGCCACATCTGGAATATGGGGTAAAGTCCTGAGCAGGTTGATAACCATTGGTTTGAGCATGGTAGGGTGTAGTACGCATCTTCCTGCATCGGTAAAAGCTGCAGAAGTCCTTGAAGATTTCCGCTTCAAAGGCAGTGCCTTGATCTGTGAGGACTCTCTCTGAGTAGCCATGAGGTCTGCATAAGTGTGCTTGGAAGACCTTCGCTGCAGTATGGGCCATTAGATCTTTGACTTGTACCACAACCATAAATCTCGAGTAGTTGTCTACCATCGTAAGTGCATACGTGAGCTCACCTCGATATTCTGCAACAAAACTCCCTTTTTCGATTTCAGTTTCAGCAAACACTCCTCTTCCTGTAGAAAATATTTATCATTACCTAAGACAGTCATTCTAATGCATGACAATATTAAGGCAATTTAGTTAAAACTTGTTTTAACTCACCTTTAAGGGGATTGATGTATTTCATGGTCAATCCAGGTTTGTCAGGGATGGCACTGACATAATGTATGGCGTCTTTTTCGGGCGTTATCCTTTGCCTTTTCATTGTGAAAATCCAGTTGCCTATATCAAAGCAAATTCTACTACTTGTAAAGTATGCAGAAAATGAAATGTAGAACATATAACATCAACTGCTTAGGAACGCATCATAGGTTAGTACTTAAAAGGATATTGTCATGTTCTAGTCATAATGCAAGCTGGACATTTTTCATGTTACCCTGTAATCGCCGGCCTGTTCTAATGCTCACAAGCCAAGATATAGGCTCAGCTGCTAAGGCTTCCCTCTGCCTTCTGAATGAAACTTGAATATGTCTGGCTCACTGTGTATATAGCAGGTGCTCAGAAAAAATAAGAGTCAATTCAATAGAAATAGCTCTGGCACACTATAGTGATCAATAACGTAAGAAAAGAACTCTTGGAATGCTGAAAATTCTTTATTTGTGCAAAAGGATAATTCATCCAACGTTTCGACCTTGTTTTTAGGTCTTTATCAAGGATAAAGTTATCTAAGATCATAAAGGGTTACAAAACCATATAAACACGTAATTAGTACATAGTACAACATAACAGTACAATATATTGCTACTTGAGAGTACAATGGGTCAAATAACCATGATGCACATACAAAAAATTTTTACAAAACCATAGTGAAAACATTTGTACTGAGGAAAGAAAATTTCCACATGACCTATCTGGAGAAACATTCTGGATCAAACAACCAAAAATAGTCAAGCAGGTAAATACACACCTATATGGATAACAGGATGATATGTGTTCAATTGTATAGCGTCATTGCCATTAAGGTACAAATGGAAAACTTGCAATCCTATATAGTGAAGGAAATGAACACATATCATATCAAAGAACACAGGAACATGGGTGTGAGAAAAACCTCTATGTTTATACTTTGTTCTTTATAATGGTGTGAACATGTATATGTCTCAGTACCTTATGCACTTGAGAATTCTAGTGAGTAGATGATGAAAGCCTATTTCAGAACTGGAATCGGTAAATAATTGTAGGTGGAATCTAAATGAAAAGATGGTACAAGTGTTATCATGACACGTGGGCTATAACACAATGGACCGTGTGACAAAGAAGAAAGGAGAGAAAGAAGAGGAAGAAAATGCAACTACCTGTAACATTACGTGATAGTCACTGGTAAGTATCACTTGACAATTCAAGTGAAAAAGGATTCCTTTATTAAAGGGTTCTCAGTCGCCTCAGGATCATGAAATACTAGGGTAAATGATATGAGAATGGGTAAGAAGCACCACTAAAGGAAATATGAGATGCAGGACATATATCTATAAACCCCTGAACTACATGATAGAAATAAAAAGAAGAAAAAAGAAAAAAAAGAAGAAAGAAGAAGAACACATAGAATGCGGAAAGAGAATGGGTACAACTACCTGAGTTACTGCAGGGAGGCCCCTGGTTGGTATTGTGAGGGTTAGTGGAATTCCTTCACTGAAGGGTTCTCAGTTGCCTCAGGTTCGTGAAAAATGCTATAGACAAATAATGCCCGGAGAAAAGGGGTTCATATACAGCGAATAATGGTAATACAAGGTACATGTGTCACATGTAATAGTATATATATATATATTGTACTAAGCTCTACACCAGAAATAGAAAGTAGTCCATCTGCCTTCTGTCTAGGTGCCCTGAGTTATGTCCTGTAAACTGTCACAGCGACCCAGACACACATGTGTAGTAGGGGAATATCCCTGCTGAGATGCCAGTGCTAGAGCACACGTTTGCTGTGGAGTTGAACGCTATGTGAGCAGTTCTTACCTTCAATGAGCAGAAGTCTCTTTTTTCAGATTTCAATATCTCTGTGGGTATCTGGCAGAAATATGGAATACTCTTTACTGCTAAGACCCTGTACACCACTCCCACTAAAGGGGGCTTTACACGCTGCGACATCGCTAATGCGGAGTCGTTGGGGTCACGGAATTTGTGACGCACATCCGGCCGCATTAGCGATGTTGCTGCGTGTGACACCGATGAGCGATTTTGCATCGTTGCAAAAACGTGCAAAATCGCTCATCGGTGACATGGGTCTCCATTCTCGATTATCGTTACTGCAGCAGTAACGATGTAGTTCGTCGCTCCTGCGGCAGCACACATTGCTCCGTGTGACACCGCAGAAACGAGGAACCTCTCCTTACCTGCCCCAAAGCCGCTATGAGGAAGGAAGGAGGTGGGCGGGATGTTCCGGCCACTCATCTCCGCCCCTCCACTGCTATTGGGCGGTCGCTCAGTGACGTTGCTGTGACGCCGCACGAACCGCCCCCTTAGAAAGGAGGCGGTTCGCCGGTCACAGCGACGTCGCCGGGCAGGTAAGTATGTGTGACTGGTTCTGTTCGGTGTTGTGCAGCATGGGCAGCAATTTGCCCGTGTCGCGCAACAGATGGGGGCGGGTACCCACACTAGCGATATCAGGACCGATATCGCAGTGTGTAAAGTAGCCTTTAGTCACATGACCAAGACTGTATCTGTGTCCCTACAACACACTTGAGACAAATGTGTGTGTGAGCCTGCATTGTGGGGTATATATAATATATTATAGAGCTGGGAAGGATCATTCTAAGCAGTGAGCTGTTCCAGTATTTGTAGGAAAATACCCAGTAGAAGCCTCAAACACAGCACCAATACCTCCCATCAGTATCCCACCACAGTGCCATGTAACCCATGCCCTACACTCCCATCTACACCAATACTATACAGGCACAAACTAGTATATCTGACTAAAAACCCCCAAAATATGAAGAACGGCCTATAGTTGAGTGTGGATATAAAATCTATGTGAGCAGAGCTAGAATAGAAATCACTGATCGCATTGAAGTCATTCTGACCATAAATCACCATGATATCAAGGTGAGGAGTTGTGTGTTACTGCTGGGAGGAAAGGGTTAACAGTGGAATATTAAGGTGCATTTCTGTGTGCAGTGTTACTAGTCAATGTACAAATTGTCTCTCCAGTAAAGGAGACAAACTCTAGCACAGCGCCACCTATTGGAAGTAGCGATCCTAAAAGTCACAAGTGGATTTTCAACAATCCATTGCAATATGACTCAGGATATATAAGCCAGATCAGAATCCCAATTTGCAGACACGGTGTTTCGGGGTGCTTGCCCCTCGTCAGTGCAAAGTATGGGGGTGTCAATGTAGTCATTGTAACAATTCAGTATGAGCTGCTCTTGGTGCCGGGGGAGGGAGATGCTCTCCTGAGCAAGATAGATGGGGAATGAACATGATATCTATATAGTGTAAGGCAGGGGGTCTCAAACTCGGCTGGGTGTATGGGCCGCACAGAGGAAAAAAATAATGTGGGGGGCTGCATTCTTTGCAGGACAAAGTGACATTTTTATTGGTACCATATATATATTTTTTTTTCACACACCTTTGGATGACTGATTTTCAACATTTTTCACTTGTTTATTATAACAAATGTGCACATTCTTTGGTTAAATCTAAAAAAAAAAAATTGATGTTAAAAAAAAGTTATGCCTTATTTTGTTTTTTTTACAGTTTATCCCTTTCTTTTAACTAATAGTGTTACAATTATGACGCTAGCGTTTTGTGAAGGGAATGCTTTGCCTACTTCCGTGACTATGGCCTTCCAGAACTGCTGCATTTTGGCTGACCTCTCCGCCTCGGGAATAAGAGACATAAAGTTCTCCTTGTAGCGTGGGTCTAACAGTGTTACCAACCAGTAATGATTGTCGGCCAAGATGTTCTTAACGCGAGGGTCACGAGACAGGCAGCTTACCATAAAGTCATCCATGTGCGCCAGACTCTTAACAGCCATCACTTCAATATCCAGACCAACACGATGACTGAACATGCTGTCCTCCTCCTTCTCCTCCTCCTCCTCCTCATCTACCCTGTCCTCTGGCCAGCCACGCTGAACTGAGCATATGACTGGTATGCATGTCATATCCTCAATTTGGTCGGAGAGTTGCTCCATGTCTTCATCTTCCTCCTCGTCATAGTCCTCCACTGCACGTTGTGATGAGACGAGGCTGGGCTGTGTGTTATCACCCACACCCACTACTGTTTCTTGCTCCAACTCATCGTGTTCCGCCTGCAATGCATCATGTTTGGTTTTGAGCAGAGACCGTTTTAGAAGGCAGAGAAGCGGTATGGTGACGCTAATAATGGCGTCATCGCCGCTCACCATCTTGGTGGAGTCCTCAAAGTTTTGGAGGATGGTACATAGGTCGGACATCCATCTCCACTCCTCAGGTGTTATGTGTGGAGTTTGACCCATTTCCCGATGGCTTAGGTGATGCAGGTACTCAACAACTGCCCTCTTCTGCTCACATATCCTGATCAACATGTGCAGAGTTGAATTCCAATGCGTGGGGACATCACACACCAGTCTGTGAGCCGGAAGATGCAAATGACGCTGAAAGCCGGCAAGGCCGGCTGAAGCAGTAGGTGACTTTCGAAAATGTGCAGACAGGCGGCGAACTTTTACCAGCAGATCAGACAGCTCTGGGTATGAGTTTAGAAACCGCTGAACCACGAGGTTGAGCACATGGGCCACGCATGGAACATGTGTCAGCTGGCCTCGCCTCAAAGCCGCCACCAGGTTCCGGCCATTGTCACACACAACCTTTCCTGGCTTTAGGTTCAGAGGTGTGAGCCAGTGATCTGCATGCTGTTTTAGAGCTGTCCACACCTCTTCTGCATTGTGGGGTTTGTCACCTATGCAGATTAGCTGCAGCACAGCCTGTTGCCGCTTCGCCGAGGCAGTGCTGCAGTGCTTCCAGCTTGGGACTGGTGTGGAGGGTAAAGTGGATGAGGATGCGCAGGAGGAGGAGGAGGCTGAAGAGCATGACATTCCGGAGCTGTAGAGTGTGGGTGAAACCCTGACTGAGGTAGGGCCTGCAAACCTTGGTGTGGGAAGGACTTGTTCCGTTCCTCGCTCAAACTGGGTCCCAGCTGGGCTGGGCTGGGTCCCTACCCGGCTGGGTAGGGCGTTGTGGGGGGTTTGTCTATCTCCGTTTGAGGTGAGTTTGTTTAAGTTAGCCTTTTCTTTGGCGTTTTTTGGAGCCCTGCGGGTTGGGGAGTTGGTATCGCCCAGTAAGGCGTTCCCCGGGGGCTTGGATTGGGGTGACATTATGTCAGTGGAAAACGGAGTTGAATTTTGGATTAGGAAATCGAAAACTGATCAGAGAGGTGTGGGTAGACTAGTCCGTTTGGGGATGGTTGTGGCATCTGATATGTGCCCGTTCAAGTGTCTCGGGAATTTTCAACAGATCCGTCCGAAGGTGGATGGCCCCTTATTACATATATCTTTTTATCGAGATACCAATTTGTGAGTGTTTTTAGGGCATGTTTGAAGTCGTTGGGGTT
This sequence comes from Anomaloglossus baeobatrachus, assembly GCF_048569485.1. NCBI lineage: Eukaryota > Metazoa > Chordata > Amphibia > Anura > Aromobatidae > Anomaloglossus > Anomaloglossus baeobatrachus. The sequence goes on from NW_027444998.1 coordinate 109,482, forward strand.
AGATCCGAAGTCTTTCGGATTGGGGCAGCGACGGAGGCCTCTATATGCGGCCTACCGGAGGAGACAGTTAAGCAGATTGGTAGGTGGAAGTCGCAGCGCTTTAAGTCGTATGTATGTCCCCAGGTGGTTGTTGGCAATTGAGGGGAAAAGGGGGGGGGTATTAGGGTATTAGGGTAGCAATGGGGGGGGTGAGAGTGTGTGTTTTTTGTCAATTTGGTTTGGTGAGGCAATAAAATGGTGTCGTCTGTACATTTTGTATTGCAGAAGCACCCCCCCTTCCTTCCCTGGTCTGGATCCTTGGCCACTCTTATGTGTATTGGGGAGCCCGACGAGCGGACGCGAGATGGAACTGGAGACAGCTAGGTTTTGAGAAGGACCTGGCTCTCGTGCGATGGCTCGGTGTTCGGGGGTTAGGGTGCAGGAGGTGCATAGATACGCCCGGTTGGACAGACCTCCTGACATCTTAGTGTTGCATGCCGGGGGGAATGATTTGGGTGGGCGTCCTTTTCGAATCTTGATAAAGGACATCAAACATGATTTGTTACGGTTATGGGCGTCGTTTCCAGGTCTAACGATAGTCTGGTCAGAGATAGTAGCGAGAAAGAGTTGGCAGAAAGCGCGGTCAGTTGACAGGTTGAACAAGGCGCGGGCGAAGGTTAATAGGGCGATCTCGAAGTTTGTTAGTCGGAACGGGGGTATAGCAATACGGCATGTTGAGTTGGAAAGGACGGAAGAGGAATTTTGGTTGGCTGACGGGGTACACCTTAATGCGGTGGGAACTGACTTATGGGCTCTTGGCTTGCAGGGAGGTATTGAGAGGGCCCTTTGCTTGCGGGGGGTCTCAGGCACTTGAAGGGTTTCAAGGTGCCTTCGTTGTGGTGTTGTTTATTGGTGGGTCCTTGAAGTTGGTTTAAAATTGGTTCGGGGATTCATCCGGGTATGGATCCCCTCATTGGCAGAATTGATGGTCCCCTGGTGATTTTGGGGGGGAACCCCGACGGGGTATGTCGGGGCCCCTGGGGGTGTGGTTGGGGTTGACGGAGGATTAACCCTTATAATTTGGTGCTCCTGAGCCAGTGTGGGTAACGGCTGGGAGCAAGTTGAGGTTTTTTATTGCTCGGTTATGGGAATCACCAGGGTTTTGGTAGCTTCAAGGACCTTACCACATTGCAAATTTAATTGGTTATGTATTCTTGTTAATAAAATGGCTGCTATGGCCAAAATTATCCAAAGATAAATTTGTGTCTGTGTAATTACTTTTAAATAAGAAATGGGAATGGAGGTGTGGGGTATGAAAGGAAGACCGGAGTCAACAATTCCAGGGTCAAGCATGTTTATTTGCGTAAGCTTCGTTCCAGGGTAGAAAGGGTAAGAGTGCCTTTCAGAATTCGAAGTGGTCAGACTGTACGGACCACCAAGAACTGCAGGAGAGCTTGAACATCTTCCCATGGATTTGCGACATCCTCCCTCATCAGTTACGTAGGTAAGCAGGTTCTCAGCATTGCAGCCCATTTGTTGTCTTAAGTTAGTTAAGCGGGGTTAACTAACCTGTCAGTTCAGCCTCAGGTCTAAAGCAGAGGCCTGGACTCCACTCCTTACTCCTCACTCCACAACTCTCCTTAAAAACAACTGACTCCTTTTTCCTGCCCCGGGGTCTCCAGACCCCTAGGTGGGCGTTTCCTTCCGTCTGGTCCTGCCCACTGGTGTGCCTGTCTTTCCCTAGGGGAGGTGACTAGGGTTTTCTGGTTGGCTTTGTGTGACTTAGGTGAGGGAAGTTGTTATGCGGGGGCCTATGTGTGACTATCTGCAGTGTCAGGGCGTCACATATGTATGTGTGTATGTCTGCTAAAGGAATCCGCACCGTCATATTTACAAACACAAAATTTTGCAGACACCTCATGTGACTCAGGGAACGTTGTAGACTATGTTTTAACAGGAATATTTAACCTTTACAGTTACTCTCCAAAAAACCTGCCTCCATTAAACTGAATGGAGGTGGGAGCTGCAAGTTATTAATAGCAGCTGTGATTGGTTGCTATAGGAACAAAGGACATTCATAGTATAAGAAGCTTATGTGTGAGATAATATGATGTCAGTGGGGAGACAGATAGAGAGAGACAGACACAGACTGAGAGACAAACAGACAGAGACAGATAGGCATAGACAGACAGGGAAAGAGACAGAGACAAACAGACAGAGGCAGACAGGGAAAGAGACAGACAGAGATAGACAGGGAAAAAAGGCAGACAGACAGAGACAGAGAAAGAGACAGAGGCAGATAGGGAAACAGACAAAGACAAACATACAGAGACAGGCAGGAGAAAAGGCAGACCGACAGGGAAACAGACAGACAGGGGAAGAGACAGACAGAGAGAGACAGACAGATAGAGACAGACAAAGAAATACAGAGATAGACAGGGAAAGAGACAAACGGGGAATGAGTCAGACAGAGAGAGACAAAGAGAGACAGGCAGAGAGAGACAGGGAAAGAGACAGACAGGGGAAGAGACAGACAGAGACAGACAAAGAAATACAGAGACAGACAGGGGAAGAGACAGACAGGGGAAGAGACAGACAGGGGAAGAGACAGACAGACAGGGAAAGAGACAGACCTGGAAAAGAGACAGACCTGGAAAAGAGACAGACAGACATAGAAACAGACAGCCACAAAGAGAGAAAGACAGACAGACACAGAGAGACAGACAGAGATAGAGAGACAGAGAGACATGGATAGAGATAGAGACACACAGAGACAGACAGATGACAGAGACTGGGAGAGAGACAGACAGAAGCATAAATCCCTAACTAAAACTTAACATTTAATGATAGTTTTAAAAGGCAAAAAAACACAAATCATGTAAATAGCATGACTCTCTTCTGTGCATAGAGTCAAAATTTTGTGTTTGTAAATATGACGGTGCGGATTCCTTTAGCAGACATACACACATACATATGTGACGCCCTGACACTGCAGGTAGTCACACATAGGCCCCCGCATAACAACTTCCCTCACCTAAGTCACACAGAGCCAACCAGAAAACCCTAGTCACCTCCCCCAGGGAAAGACAGGCACACCAGTGGGCAGGACCAGACGGAAGGAAACGCCCACCTAAGGGTCTGGAGACCCCGGGGCAGGAAAAAGGAGTCAGTTGTTTTTAAGGAGAGTTGTGGAGTGAGGAGTAAGGAGTGGAGTCCAGGCCTCTGCTTTAGACCTGAGGCTGAACTGACAGGTTAGTTAACCCCGCTTAACTAACTTAAGACAACAAATGGGCTGCAATGCTGAGAACCTGCTTACCTACGTAACTGATGAGGGAGGATGTCGCACATCCATGGGAAGATGTTCAAGCTCTCCTGCAGTTCTTGGTGGTCCGTACAGTCCGACCACTTCGAATTCTGAAAGGCACTCTTACCCTTTCTACCCTGGAACGAAGCTTACGCAAATAAACATGCTTGACCCTGGAATTGTTGACTCCGGTCTTCCTTTCATACCCCACACCTCCATTCCCATTTCTTATTTAAAAGTAATTACACAGACACAAATTTATCTTTGGATAATTTTGGCCATAGCAGCCATTTTTATAACAAGAATACATAACCAATAAAATTTGCAATGTGGTAAGGTCCTTGAAGCTACCAAAACCCTGGTGATTCCCATAACCGAGCAATAAAAAACCTCAACTTGCTCCCAGCCGTTACCCACACTGACTCAGTAGCACCAAATGGTTAGGGTTAATCCTCCGTCAACCCCAACCACACCCCCAGGGGCCCCGACATACCCCGTCGGGGTTCCCCCCCAAAATCACTAGGGGACCATCAATTCTGCCAATGAGGGGATCCATACCCGGATGAATCCCCGAACCAATTTTAAACCAACTTCAAGGACCCACCAATAAACAACACCACAACGAAGGCACCTTGAAACCCTTCAAGTGCCTGAGACCCCCCGCAAGCAAAGGGCCCTCTCAATACCTCCCTGCAAGCCAAGAGCCCATAAGTCAGTTCCCACCGCATTAAGGTGTACCCCGTCAGCCAACCAAAATTCCTCTTCCGTCCTTTCCAACTCAACATGCCGTATTGCTATACCCCCGTTCCGACTAACAAACTTCGAGATCGCCCTATTAACCTTCGCCCGCGCCTTGTTCAACCTGTCAACTGACCGCGCTTTCTGCCAACTCTTTCTCGCTACTATCTCCGACCAGACTATCGTTAGACCTGGAAACGACACCCATAACCGTAACAAATCATGTTTGATGTCCGTTATCAAGATTCGAAAAGGACGCCCACCCAAATCATTCCCCCCGGCATGCAACACTAAGATGTCAGGAGGTCTGTCCAACCGGGCGTATCTATGCACCTCCTGCAACACCCTGTTCCACCCTAACCCCCGAACACCGAGCCATCGCACGAGAGCCAGGTCCTTCTCAAAACCTAGCTGTCTCCCGTTCCATCTCGCGTCCGCTCGTCGGGCTCCCCAATACACATAAGAGTGGCCAAGGATCCAGACCAGGGAAGGAAGGGGGGGTGCTTCTGCAATACAAAATGTACAGACGACACCATTTTATTGCCTCACCAAACCAAATTGACAAAAAACACACACTCTCACCCCCCCATTGCTACCCTAATACCCCCCCCTTTTCCCCTCAATTGCCAACAACCACCTGGGGACGTACATACGACTTAAAGCGCTGCGACTTCCACCTACCAATCTGCTTAACTGTCTCCTCCGGTAGGCCGCATATAGAGGCCTCCTTCGCTGCCCCAATCCGAAAGACTTCGGATCTAACCCCAACGACTTCAAACATGCCCTAAAAACACTCACAAATTGGTATCTCGATAAAAAGGACCCATCCTCGTGACATAATAAGGGGCCATCCACCTTCGGACGGATCTGTTGAAAATTCCCGAGACACTTGAACGGGCACATATCAGCAATGCGTGGGGACATCACACACCAGTCTGTGAGCCGGAAGATGCAAATGACGCTGAAAGCCGGCAAGGCCGGCTGAAGCAGTAGGTGACTTTCGAAAATGTGCAGACAGGCGGCGAACTTTTACCAGCAGATCAGACAGCTCTGGGTATGAGTTTAGAAACCGCTGAACCACGAGGTTGAGCACATGGGCCACGCATGGAACATGTGTCAGCTGGCCTCGCCTCAAAGCCGCCACCAGGTTCCGGCCATTGTCACACACAACCTTTCCTGGCTTTAGGTTCAGAGGTGTGAGCCAGTGATCTGCATGCTGTTTTAGAGCTGTCCACACCTCTTCTGCATTGTGGGGTTTGTCACCTATGCAGATTAGCTGCAGCACAGCCTGTTGCCGCTTCGCCGAGGCAGTGCTGCAGTGCTTCCAGCTTGGGACTGGTGTGGAGGGTAAAGTACTGATGGGGTGGGTGTCTGTGTGGCCCAATTTTTGGAAAAAAGGGAGACTCCGCTTGGAGTAACCCTTGCTTGCTGTGTTTTTAAAAGAAGCCAAGATGAACAGAGCTGGGATCAGGAAAGACTTTGCTACCTACCCCGGTGTCATCCTGGGGACGGTTAATTATGGCGTATTTTTGATTTTGCTTGATGCAAATCAAAACATCCTGTTTGCAACTAGGGCCCAAGTGCTGCCACTGATGGGGTGGGTGTCTGTGTGGCCCAATTTTTGGAAAAAAGGGAGACTCCGCTTGGAGTAACCCTTGCTTGCTGTGTTTTTAAAATAAGCCAAGATGAACAGAGCTGGGATCAGGAAAGACTTTGCTACCTACCCCGGTGTCATCCTGGGGACGGTTAAGAATAGCGTATTTTTGAATGTGCTTGATGCAAATGTAGCTGTGAAGTGTACAACTGGGGCACAACTGCTGCCACTGAAGGGGTGGGTGTGTGTGGGGCCCAATTTTTGGAAAAAAGGGAGACTCCTCTTGGAGTCACCTTGCGGTGTTTTACATGATTTTAGAATGGCGTGCCATGCCTATATCTGTGTGTCCTCCTCTTTTTCCTTGTCCAGCTGTTTTGTTTTCGCATGAGTATATGTCCTTGTCACTTTCCCATGTGTTTGTGTTGTGTTGTGAGTTGTTTGTCACCTTTTGGACACCTTTGAGGGTGTTTTCTAGGTGTTTTACTGTGTTTGTGATTGCCTGCCATTGTTTCCTATTGGCTCGAGTTCGGTTCGTCGAACGTTCGACGAGCCGAACTCGAACGGGAGCTCCGTTCGGCGAACCGACCTCGAGCCGAACCGGGACCGGTTCGCTCATCTCTACTCCTGGACATACCTACCCCGGTGTCATCCTGGGGACGGTTAAGAATAGCGTATTTTTGAATGTGCTTGATGCAAATGTAGCTGTGAAGTGTACAACTGGGGCACAACTGCTGCCACTGAAGGGGTGGGTGTGTGTGGGGCCCAATTTTTGGAAAAAAGGGAGACTCCGCTTGGAGTAACCCTTGCTTGCTGTGTTTTTAAAAGAAGCCAAGATGAACAGAGCTGGGATCAGGAAAGACTTTGCTACCTACCCCGGTGTCATCCTGGGGACGGTTAATTATGGCGTATTTTTGAATGTGCTTGATGCAAATCAAAACATCCTGTTTGCAACTAGGGCCCAAGTGCTGCCACTGATGGGGTGGGTGTCTGTGTGGCCCAATTTTTGGAAAAAAGGGAGACTCCGCTTGGAGTAACCCTTGCTTGCTGTGTTTTTAAAAGAAGCCAAGATGAACAGAGCTGGGATCAGGAAAGACTTTGCTACCTACCCCGGTGTCATCCTGGGGACGGTTAAGAATAGCGTATTTTTGAATGTGCTTGATGCAAATGTAGCTGTGAAGTGTACAACTGGGGCACAACTGCTGCCACTGAAGGGGTGGGTGTGTGTGGGGCCCAATTTTTGGAAAAAAGGGAGACTCCGCTTGGAGTAACCCTTGCTTGCTGTGTTTTTAAAAGAAGCCAAGATGAACAGAGCTGGGATCAGGAAAGACTTTGCTACCTACCCCGGTGTCATCCTGGGGACGGTTAATTATGGCGTATTTTTTAATGTGCTTGATGCAAATCAAAACATCCTGTTTGCAACTAGGGCCCAAGTGCTGCCACTGATGGGGTGGGTGTCTGTGTGGCCCAATTTTTGGAAAAAAGGGAGACTCCGCTTGGAGTAACCCTTGCTTGCTGTGTTTTTAAAAGAAGCCAAGATGAACAGAGCTGGGATCAGGAAAGACTTTGCTACCTACCCCGGTGTCATCCTGGGGACGGTTAATTATGGCGTATTTTTGAATGTGCTTGATGCAAATCAAAACATCCTGTTTGCAACTAGGGCCCAAGTGCTGCCACTGATGGGGTGGGTGTCTGTGTGGCCCAATTTTTGGAAAAAAGGGAGACTCCGCTTGGAGTAACCCTTGCTTGCTGTGTTTTTAAAAGAAGCCAAGATGAACAGAGCTGGGATCAGGAAAGACTTTGCTACCTACCCCGGTGTCATCCTGGGGACGGTTAAGAATAGCGTATTTTTGAATGTGCTTGATGCAAATGTAGCTGTGAAGTGTACAACTGGGGCACAACTGCTGCCACTGAAGGGGTGGGTGTGTGTGGGGCCCAATTTTTGGAAAAAAGGGAGACTCCGCTTGGAGTAACCCTTGCTTGCTGTGTTTTTAAAAGAAGCCAAGATGAACAGAGCTGGGATCAGGAAAGACTTTGCTACCTACCCCGGTGTCATCCTGGGGACGGTTAATTATGGCGAATTTTGGAATGTGCTTGATGCAAATCAAAACATCCTGTTTGCAACTAGGGCCCAAGTGCTGCCACTGATGGGGTGGGTGTCTGTGTGGCCCAATTTTTGGAAAAAAGGGAGACTCCGCTTGGAGTAACCCTTGCTTGCTGTGTTTTTAAAAGAAGCCAAGATGAACAAGTCATGGGTCAGCAAAGACTTTATCTACCTACCCCGGTGTCATCCTGGGGACGGATAAGAATGGCGTATTTTTGAATGTGCTTGATGCAAATCAAAACATCCTGTTTGCAACTAGGGCCCAAGTGCTGCCACTGATGGGGTGGGTGTCTGTGTGGCCCAATTTTTGGAAAAAAGGGAGACTCCGCTTGGAGTAACCCTTGCTTGCTGTGTTTTTAAAAGAAGCCAAGATGAACAGAGCTGGGATCAGGAAAGACTTTGCTACCTACCCCGGTGTCATCCTGGGGACGGTTAATTATGGCGTATTTTTGAATGTGCTTGATGCAAATCAAAACATCCTGTTTGCAACTAGGGCCCAAGTGCTGCCACTGATGGGGTGGGTGTCTGTGTGGCCCAATTTTTGGAAAAAAGGGAGACTCCGCTTGGAGTAACCCTTGCTTGCTGTGTTTTTAAAAGAAGCCAAGATGAACAAGTCATGGTCAGCAAAAACTTTATCTACCTACCCCGGTGTCATCCTGGGGACGGATAAGAATGCCGTATTTTTAAATGTGCTTGAAGCCAAGATGAACAGAGCTGGGATCAGGAAAGACTTTGCTACCTACCCCGGTGTCATCCTGGGGACGGTTAAGAATAGCGTATTTTTGAATGTGCTTGATGCAAATGTAGCTGTGAAGTGTACAACTGGGGCACAACTGCTGCCACTGAATGGGTGGGTGTGTGTGGGGCCCAATTTTTGGAAAAAAGGGAGACTCCGCTTGGAGTCACCTTGTGGTGTTTTACATGATTTTAGAATGGCGTGCCATGCCTATATCTGTGTGTCCTCCTCTTTTTCCTTGTCCAGCTGTTTTGTTTTCGCATGAGTATATGTCCTTGTCACTTTCCCATGTGTTTGTGTTGTGTTGTGAGTTGTTTGTCACCTTTTGGACACCTTTGAGGGTGTTTTCTAGGTGTTTTACTGTGTTTGTGATTGCCTGCCATTGTTTCCTATTGGCTCGAGTTCGGTTCGTCGAACGTTCGACGAGCCGAACTCGAACGGGAGCTCCGTTCGGCGAACCGACCTCGAGCCAAACCGGGACCGGTTCGCTCATCTCTACTCCTGGACATAGCATTCGAATTACCAGGTCCCTGAAGGCTGAAATGCGTAGTGGCCGGAAATCATGAACAATTACAATGGGCGTATGTGCTGTAGATCCTGCGTCAGTTGTAGCTTGGAACTTTGTCTTTTCACGGATTTGCCCGTCTCTCATGGTGTTGGGCTATTTTCGGATCAAAATGGTGTGTCCCTCCTTGGCCCGTATCATGGGTTATTTCAGGGGCAAATTTAACTCTCTTAGCACTTTTCTCCTTAATTGTGGCCGTTGAATTGTTGGGTCAAGGTCTATCCAACCAGCATATTTGTTGTTTTTCAGACAATTTAGGGCTCGTGCATAGTAATAATAACACAGGTTTCCAAGGGTAAAAATTTTTGAAAGATGTGATTTTTTTCATACTTTTGATCATTGGACTCAGTAAAAATATTGAAAAAATATCATCACGTACAGTTTTTTCACAAACACTGATTCTATAGGTGTTAGGGCCAGGTGGACGGGCAGACCCAGGAGGTGGATCCACTGGGCCGAACACCTTAATGAAGGCAAGGGGTCCGGTAGCCGGAGCACTACGGGTAGCAGGACAGTCCGTGCAAAAGAGTGGAATGGAGAAGTCCCTGGGACCACGGAGTCACTGATGGTAGTCCGGGTGACGGAGCTCAGGTTCGGAGGCCGAGATGTCAGGCAGAGTCCGGAACCGATGGAGCGAGAGGACGGGTCACCACAGGGATCAGAGATGGTACGGACTGACGGGATGGCAGATAGTCAGCGTTCGGGGTTCGGGAATCGGCAGGACCGGATGGCGAGGCAGGAGCGGCTCTAGAAGAGAGATAGGTAAGTATATCACAGAGACACAAGGAGACCTGACTCCTAGCTTAGGAAACACGAAGAACAGGCCCCGCCCACTTGGACATTAAACCCCTTTATACCCTGTACCTGTGTGTTCAATTTCCTGTCAGTGGACGCTGGCCCTTTAAGAGAGGGTCAATGACCGCGCGCGCGCCCTAATGCGCATGCGCGAGGCCCGGGTGCCAGAAGCCAGGGCAGGGAGCGGTGTATAGGAAGCAGGGGAGCCGGCCTGGAGCAGGGCTGCCGACGGGCGCCGGGAGTGGGGACCGGGCCGCCTGGGGACCGCAGGTGGTGGAGGCTGGAGACCGTGGAGCGGGGGATGTCTGCCAGAGGAGCCGGGGAGCGAAGCAGGGAAGCCGGGGAGCGTGGCAGGTGAGCCGGGGGGCAGAGCAGGGGACCCGGAGAGCGTGACAATAGGTTTCCAAAAGGTTAGAATTCTGAAAAGATTCCCTCCATATTTTTCTGAAGATGGTGCTCTAGTGTATTCAAGCGATGTTCCTGTGCTGATGGAAAATGTAACATTAAGTACAATGTGAGCGAGTGGAGACACGTCATTGTTTCATCCAAAAAGTCTGAAAGCTGTGCTACTGCTCAATGGCAGTAAGTATTCTTCAGTGTGTGTAGGGCATGTGTCGCGGGCAGAGGGGCCACGCACGCTACGCTCGGGTTCGGGGACTTCTGCTGCTGCTGCTGCTCGGTGGCTCGAGCGGAGGGCCAGATCCGGGGACTCGAGCAGCGCTCCTCGCCCACGAGTGAAAAGGGGGTGGTTTGTTTGGGGAGATAGTTAGTGACGTCACCCACAGGTCGTGGTGATAATGGGCACCACCACTGCTGGTGACGGGGATCCCGGGAGCGATGGCAGGGAGCAGCTAGGATGTTGGTTCCCCCTCCGTGGGTAGGGGTTGGTGATCCCGGGGCCCGGTGGCGGTACGGGGAGGCTGGATGGCTGGGGTGTACGTACCGAGGGAGCCCGTTTGCCCGCAGGCGCTGGCCCTTGGATCTCTAGCCTATGGCGGTGGCTTTTTATCCTCACGGTGTGGACGGTTGCCTTCTGTCGGGTCTTGGGTGTTAGGGAACCCCTGGGATTCCGGTCACTCTCGGATTTGACCATTGTCGGCGGCTCCTAGCCTGGTCAGGGTCCAATGGCCCTGCCTTTGTGCTTGGTACAGATCCGCTCACCGGTTCAGTTCCCTTCGGGTCACCGCCCGTCCCCGATCCTACGGTTCAGCTGACTTGTACCACCTCCTGCAGACGGCCACCACCGTCTGCCGACCTTGCTGACAGTGCCTGGGCTCCTACCCAGACACTAACAGTTTCTGTCCTCTCACTTTCCACTACAAAACTAAACTAACTGCTTTTTCCCGCCTCCAGGCCTGTGAACTCCTCGGTGGGTGGGGCCAACCGCCTGGCTCCGCCCCACCTGGTGTGGACATCAGACCCTGGAGGAGGCAACAAGGATTTTGTGTGACTGATGTAGACTATCCAGGGGAGGGGGTGTGTGTGATTTTGTGTTTGTGACTACCTGGCTAGTCCAGGGCGTCACACATGCTATGCACTTGGAAGAAAGCTGTGAGAATTTAGACTTTATTCTCAAGAAACTTAACTACAAGGAGCATGGATGGTCAATATGTGGTGGTCTAAAAATGTTCTCATTGCTTCTTGGGCAGCAAGGAGGATATATTAAATACCCATGCTGTTCTGCCTCATGGCAGCCTGCTAATAGTCATTCATTAAAATTTCTGTTACAACCCCTAGAGGTCATTGTTATTCTTTTGAATTGCTGAGTTTCCCTTTAAGCTAAATGTATTCTGGGTAAGGAATGCCTCCCTGAGCTGAGAAGAAGCCTGCAGCCATTTTCTCTTTGGATTTGTCAGGAAAGGACATGCCGACTTACCTCTCTGTACATTCACCCCTGCCTAGTGTAATCCGGTGAGCAAAGCAAATTACATGTGTTAGTGATAGAATCCTAGATGGAAGAGTGTAGTAAATGCATTGTACATTGTACTTCTACACCTTTAGTGTCATCCCTGTCTTGTTTGTCTAGATAAGATTTCTATGTATTGCAGATGCAGTGACCTTTCACCTACATTCTCGTAAGAACTGCATCTCATGTACTGTTATGCTATGTTAACTCTGTATTAACACTGTACTGACTGTAATCATTTTCTTGTTATAGTTTTTACCCGTATAAAACAGTATCTTGGATATACCGTATTCTGTCTTCAACTGCATCTTGGATATTCCTATATTCACTGTATATTCCATGTATACTGCAATCAAGTTCACGTTACCAGCTAATAAATCAAGGCTATTGAACTCCACAGTCTGTTTATTTGAAATGTGAACTAGGGTTTAGCTGTATGCTAGAGATTCACAGCATTACGTAAAAGAAGGCAGAACACATGCTTTTTGTGTGAATTGGAAAGCCAGGTTAGGACTCTTCACTGGAGCAAAAAAAATTGGCCAACAAGAACATCTTTGTAACCGGGACTCAAGAACATTGTTGCATAAAGCTTAGTTGATCCCACCTAAAGTTCTCTTGCCACCACTCCACTGTAAGCTTGGACTGATGAAGCTGTTTGTGAAAGCGCTACTGAAAGAAGGAGAGATGTTTAAGTACCTGTGTACCAAGTTTCAGGGACTGTCAGAATCAAGTCTGAAGGAAGGTGTGATGCCCTGGCAAAACCAGGTAGTTACAGATAGGCCCCCGCACAACACCTTTCCTCACTTAGGAAACACACAGCCGACCTGAAACCCTAGTCACCTAGGACCCTGAAGCCAGGACCGAAAACAGCGGCCTAGCTAATTAAATGATTGAGGGCAGGATTATAGGTCCTATCCCACCTAAAGTCCCTCAAAGAAGACAACAGCCCACTGATAGGGATAAGGCCACCGCCAGGGCCCTTAGATCCCACGGGCCAGCGCCTGCGGGCACGGCTCCTTAGGCCATATCCAGCCGGGAGCGGACTCCTGAGTTCCAGACCAGGCAGTCCACCATACACAAAAACAAGTGCAGAGTAAAGGACAGCGACCACCAGCCTGGGTGGGGGACCTGAATGCAACCGGCCGGGGCGGCAGGCCACCAGCACCTTTGGTTTACCGAAAGACTCGTGTGATTCATTTACTGTGAGTAACCAAACATCCCCCTGCTTGCTCAGGCGCGCCGGCCCTTGCCATCACCATACCCTGCACAAAGACACTGGGCCCCGGGGCAATCATCCCTACACACGGAGGGGTTAACATCCAGCTGCCACTACATCTCTCCCGGGTATCCCATAACGGCAGCGGTGGTGTCCCACCTCACCACACACCGTTGGTGGCGTCACAAACTTAATACGGCCTAGCCCATACATCTACATTCCTCCTTTTATTCGACATGTCCGCGAGACCCCCGGGTCGAGCCACTCTCTTAGAAGGTCTGGATCCGACCAACGGCGGCTGCTGGCACAGGGGCAGCACAAAAGCATTTTTGTGGGTTCGGATATTCAGAAACCCATGAATGAAGGATGACGTGTTTTAAACAATAATGAAAACTGTTGAAAAAAGGGCTTGGGACTCTTTGAAAGAAGCAATAAATACGTTTCTAGGTAACAACAAAGAATCAAAATTTAAGTCCATCGTGGAGAACATGCTGAAACGTTTCAAAGCCTTGGGTTGTCTAATGAATTTGAAGTTACATTTTTTACATTCCTATTTGGACTACTTGTCTGAAAACCTTGGTGCTGGTGGGAAGAACAAGAAGGTTTTCATCGGAATATCAAGGAGATGGAACGACGATACCAAAGTAAATGAAACGTGAACATGATTGCCGGATGCTTCACAGAGAAGATCCACAGGCCTTCTATAAGAGAAAAGGGGGATCTAGAGAAAAGGAAAAAGTGCAAGAATAAATTTCTAATAAAGTTGCAGAATGACTGTACAATAAATAAATGTATTTTATATATAAAATTGTGAATATTTTTGGTTACAATAAGTATTTTTCTTGTTCATGTCACTTGTATGTAACTTCACACATGGATTGTACAAAATCAATATTTGATGGTTAAAAAAAAATATTTATTTTTTTTTTTAAATCAGGACATTAGAAAACATAATAATCAGTCACTGGATTTGAAGTTTCATAAACCAAAATTTTACATAGCTGTGTAATTTGTCGGGCACCCACCGACAATAGAATAGCGCCAGATTTAGGAAGCTGGCTGAGGTCTGCAAAGTCTGTAGCCAGGTGACAAAATTGTCCAACCTGGGTTTCTTCCTTAAGTAGTCTCTGGTATGATGATATGGTATAATCCTGGCAGCCGGAGTCGAAATCCCTAGATTGCGGTTATGATCTCCAATCGGAATTGGAGCCCCTAGATTGAAGCCATGTAGCCAAGTGATCCTCTAGTTGAAGCCAAAGTCCCTAGACCGAGTCCACAAGGCATCCTGGTTCTGATCCCCTAGCCAGCTCCTAAGAGCTTAGACTAGATCATGCAACATCCATCAACAACCTGGTGACTCCAAGAAGTCCCCTTTTATAGCCATAACCTTCCCTTAGGATATACTGTGCCCTTATCAGATTGGTTGTACAAGGTTGCTTCTCTTATTGGATGGATTTCAAGCTGCATGGATAATGTTCATTTAAATGATGTGGATAGAAAGACTGAAGATATCTACATGTAGTCTGAAATCCATCATGAATCAATACTATTTTACACAGTCATAAGCAGCCCATGGGCATTCACCTGCATTCAAACCAATAACAGCTCATAGACCAGACAATCCATCTACCACTGGACCAAAGACAGGAAGTTAAATCCACTGCCTGCGGTAACCAACTTAATCCTATAGGCTACTCACACAACAAACCCAACAGAAAGGAAAAAAACATGGCTTCGATTATCCATCCAATGAAAACGCATAACCATTGTGAGCCATTGGACAATGCAATTGGACACTTGGTGACATGGTGCACGGCCCAATGAATCAAGTCTTTACTTCATATTCACGGTTTAAGCCCTTGGGTTCTAATATGCCCAGAGTACATATCCAGAAAGATTCTCTTTCTTTGAGCTAAACACAAGTCAACAATACATTGTAAGCAGATTCTATTACCAGTCCCACACCATTTTGTGACGCATAATCACACAGTGATCCAATTAAGATTCCAAGTCATCGAACATGTCCAAGCCATACGCAGAGGAGGCAATAGAATTAGGAAGCTCAAAGAAAGGGAATCTTTCTGGATATATACTCTGGGCACATTGGAACCCAAAGGCTTAAACCATGAATATGAAGTACAGACTTGATTCATTGGGCCATGCATGGACATAATGGACATAATTCTAATAGGCAGGACAGGTAATAAGGAGCACAAGTTATATGCTAAAATGTGTTGTGTGACAAGACAGACACAGGAAAGGACATGATAACAGGTGTAGGGACCAACAAGGTGAGACAAGGGGTATCAGGATAGGGTCAAGTAGGTATGAATGTAGTAATGGGGCAGGCATAGAGAATTGTATGTGAATGTGAATTACAATAAATCACTAAGGAAAGGAATATGTGAGTGTGTGCCTAATGTAAACTAATATTGTACTGGCAAAATTATAGATGGAAAGGGAGAAGGGGAGGGGGGAGAGAGGAGGCTGTAATTGACTACAAGGGTATGAGTTATGAGTGATCATAGGGATAGTGTTACATAAGTGGAAATACCTATGGAGGACCGGATGTGTAAGCGCATACCTTATACAAACCTATAGAGTGCTGATGGGTGAGAGTGTGATGTTAGATATAAGACATCCTATAGTGAATAGTGAGCCGTAATCAAGTGCAACAGGGATATTTCACGTGACTATGGGAACCTGGAAGGTAAAGAAAGGGGAGAAAAAACTGTTAGACAAGGTAATCAGACATAATGTAACCAGTTGATCAGACATGATCACCTGGTTTGAGACCCCCTGCCTTACACTATATAGATATCATGTTTATTCCCCATCTATCTTGCTCAGGAGAGCATCTCCCTCCCCCGGCACCAAGAGCAGCTCATACTGAATTGTTACATTGACTAGTAACACTGCACACAGAAATGCACCTTAATATTCCACTGTTAACCCTTTCCTCCCAGCAGTAACACACAACTCCTCACCTTGATATCATGGTGATTTATGGTCAGAATGACTTCAATGCGATCAGTGATTTCTATTCTAGCTCTGCTCACATAGATTTTATATCCACACTCAACTATAGGCCGTTCTTCATATTTTGGGGGCTTTTAGTCAGATATACTAGTTTGTGCCTGTATAGTATTGGTGTAGATGGGAGTGTAGGGCATGGGTTACATGGCACTGTGGTGGAATACTGATGGGAGGTATTGGTGCTGTGTTTGATGCTTCTACTGGGTATTTTCCTACAAATACTGGAACAGCTCACTGCTTAGAATGATCCTTCCCAGCTCTATAATATATTATATATACCCCACAATGCAGGCTCACACACACATTTGTCTCAAGTGTGTTGTAGGGACACAGATACAGTCTTGGTCATGTGACTAAAGGCTACTTTACACACTGCGATATCGGTCCCGATATCGCTAGTGTGGGTACCCGCCCCCATCTGTTGCGCGACACGGGCAAATCGTTGCCCATGCCGCACAACACCGACCAGACCCGTCACACATACTTACCTGCCCGGCGACGTCGCTGTGTCCGGCGAACCGCCTCCTTTCTAAGGGGGCGGTCCGTGCGGCGTCACAGCGACGTCACTGAGCGACGGCCCAATAGCAGCGGAGGGGCGGAGATGAGTGGCCGGAACATCCCGCCCACCTCCTTCCTTCCTCATAGCGGCTGGGAGGCAGGTAAGGAGAGGTTCCTCGTTTCTGCGGTGTCACACGGAGCGATGTGTGCTACCGCAGGAGCGACGAACTACATCGTTACTGCTGCAGTAACGATAATCGAGAATGGAGACCCATGTCACCGATGAGCGATTTTGCACGTTTTTGCAACGATGCAAAATCGCTCATCGGTATCACACGCAGCAACATCGCTAATGCGGCCGGATGTGCGTCACAAATTCCGTGACCCCAACGACTCCGCATTAGCGATGTCGCAGCGTGTAAAGCCCCCTTTAGTGGGAGTGGTGTACAGGGTCTTAGCAGTAAAGAGTATTCCATATTTCTGCCAGATACCCACAGAGATATTGAAATCTGAAAAAAGAGACTTCTGCTCATTGAAGGTAAGAACTACTCACATAGCGTTCAACTCCACAGCAAACGAGTGCTCTAGCACTGGCATCTCAGCAGGGATATTCCCCTACTACACATGTGTGTCTAGGTCACTGTGACAGTTTACAGGACATAACTCAGGGCACCTAGACAGAAGGCAGAGGGACTACTTTCTATTTCTGGTGTAGAGCTTAGTACAATATATATATATTTATACTATTACATGGGACACATGTACCTTGTATTACCATTATTCGCTGTATATGAACCCCTTTTCTCCGGGCATTATTTGTCTATAGCATTTTTCACGAACCTGAGGCAACTGAGAACCCTTCAGTGAAGGAATTCCACTAACCCTCACAATACCTACCAGGGGCCTCCCTGCAGTAACTCAGGTAGTTGTACCCATTCTCTTTCCGCATTCTATGTGTTCTTCTTCTTTCTTCTTTTTTTTCTTTTTTCTTCTTTTTATTTCTATCATGTAGTTCAGGGGTTTATAGATATATGTCCTGCATCTCATATTTCCTTTAGTGGTGCTTCTTACCCATTCTCATATCATTTACCCTAGTATTTCATGATCCTGAGGCGACTGAGAACCCTTTAATAAAGGAATCCTTTTTCACCTGAATTGTCAAGTGATACTTACCAGTGACTATCACGTAATGTTACAGGTAGTTCCATTTTCTTCCTCTTCTTTCTCTCCTTTCTTCTTTGTCACACGGTCCATTGTGTTATAGCCCACGTGTCATGATAACACTTGTACCATCTTTTCATTTAGATTCCACCTACAATTATTTACCGATTCCAGTTCTGGAATAGGCTTTCATCATCTACTCACTAGAATTCTCAAGTTCATAAGGTACTGAGACATATACATGTTCACACCATTATAAAGAACAAAGTATAAACATTGAGGTTTTTCTCACACCCTCACACAACAAACCCATGTGTGTTCATTTCCTTCACTATATAGGATTGCAAGTTTTCCATTTGTACCTTAATGGCAATGACGCTATACAATTGAACACATATCATCCTGTTATCCATATAGGTGTGTATTTACCTGCTTGACTATTTTTGGTTGTTTGATCCAGAATGTTTCTCCAGATAGGTCATGTGGAAATTTTCTTTCCTCAGTACAAATGTTTTCACTATGGCTTTGGAAAAATTTTTTGTATGTGCATCATGGTCATTTGACCCATTGTACTCTCAAGTAGCAATATATTGTACTGTTATGTTGTACTATGTACTAATTACATGTTTATATGGTTTTGTAACCCTTTATGATCTTAGATAACTTTATCCTTGATAAAGACCTAAAAACAAGCTCGAAACGTTGGATGAATTATCCTTTTGCACAAATAAAGAATTTTCAGCATTCTAAGAGTTCTTTTCTTACGTTATTGATCACTATAGTGTGCCAGAGCTATTTCTATTGAATTGACTCTTATTTTTTCTGAGCACCTGCTATATACACAGTGAGCCAGACATATTCAATTTTCATTCAGAAGGCAGAGGGAAGCCTTAGCAGCTGAGCCTATATCTTGGCTTGTGAGCATTAGAACAGGCCGGCGATTACAGGGTAACATGAAAAATGTCCAGCTTGCATTATGACTAGAACATGACAATATCCTTTTAAGTACTAACCTATGATGCGTTCCTAAGCAGTTGATGTTATATGTTCTACATTTCATTTTCTGCATACTTTACAAGTAGTAGAAT
Organism: Anomaloglossus baeobatrachus; assembly: GCF_048569485.1. Lineage (NCBI taxonomy): Eukaryota > Metazoa > Chordata > Amphibia > Anura > Aromobatidae > Anomaloglossus > Anomaloglossus baeobatrachus. The sequence goes on from NW_027444998.1 coordinate 128,199, forward strand.
TTGCTTTGATATAGGCAACTGGATTTTCATTTTTTTTCTGTTTATCAGTAGGACTTCAAAATAACAAAGGTGATCGCCTCCCGTTGCCTGGGAACCGTCCAGGCACAAGAGGGCTATGTGTCACCAGAAGGCGCACACACTCCCTCAAGGCCGGCAGACGTGCAATCCCAGGCACCTTCCAGTACCGACCAAGGTAGCGTCCTCCGAAACTACACTTGAATTTAGCCAAAAGGCCGAGAAGCTATAACCCGAATTGGTTACGGCCTTGAGTGGCACCCTGGCCTATACCGGACACATCTTAGGGAGAGGGAGACAAACCCACGCCTACAGAAGACATTTTGTCACCCAAGCCAAACCCTTGAAAAGGCTGTTTTGCAGAGCAAAAACAAGGAGAATGGTGCTTTTTGCAGCCGCCGCCCACTGCAATGAATCTGAATAACTCCTCCTTTTGGGCACAAGCACCTCCCCTCCCCCTTGCAGTCTTTCCAATTCATGATACAAAAAGACGGACGGACAGGACAGGACAGGACCATCTGCCTGACTTTCCGTCACTGCCACCCTTTGCCATCCTTGCCCGTAGAAAGCCCTTTCATCATCCCCAAACCCTAATCTTTTCCCTTCCCTTCCCAGCTGCGTCTCACTCCCTTTCATTAGGAAGTGAGCGCAGCCTTTTCTCCGTTCTGCACATGCGCGACGTTAAACACAAATGCGCAGGCGTGCGTTCCATTAGCCTCACTGCATTCCACTCCCATACAGGAAGTGGGCACAGCTATTACTACGGTCGCACATAAAAGAACCCACGGCCACCACTGCACATAGCTGACTCCACCACAGGACACCCACTTCTACACCAACGCAGGTAAGACAGGATCGGCACCTCTATGCTCCCGTTACAATCAGGCTCAGTCACCATGTGATAACGCTCTCAACTCTTTAGTTGCAGGCTCCCCTTGCTTCACCTCCACTGGCTGTGCTGCCATTTCCTCTCCCACCTGGAAGGTATACTTTATTCCACTATTTTCCTGTTTCTCTCTTCCCCCTTTTCCCATAACCTACTTTTATCTGCATTTGTGGGGTATCTATATGCTATTTACATCATAGTTTTATTCATTAATATGGAAGGGAAGAGTGCCCATGAGAGTGTTGAACTGCGGAGAGCAAAAGATTAAGCTGCTCCGATTTGCCACCATTGATAAGCTGTTCTCAGTAGATACACATGCTATCCAAACAGCAGCATCCACCATTGCTTCAGCCCACCCATTCAGTGACAGCTCACCAAGTCAGCCAGAGGAGTGGTGTAAGGAATTACACGTAGGCACTGACTCCACACCTTCACATCACAAGAAGGGGGTCTACAGGCTAGTGCAAGAATACGAGCAAGTCTTCAGCAAACATCCGCTAGACTTTTGAAAAATAAAAGGGGTCAAACACTACATCCCCACAAGTGCACACCCACCCATCAAAGAGAGATATAAGCCAAATCTACCTGCACATTACCAGTGTACCAAGGACATGTTGAGCAACATGAAGGAGGCTGGGGTTATCCGTGACAGTTGTAGCCTCTGGGCAGCTCCGTTGGTCCTGTTAAAGAAGAAGGACAGCACCACTCCCCTGTATTGAGGAATAGCTAGCTGCATTGACAACTGCAAATTATTTTTCTACCCTTGATCTCACTAGTCACTATTGGCAAGTGTCCGTTGCTGAGGCAGACCGGGAGAAGACCGCCTTTGCCACCCCGATGGGTCTCTGCGAGTTCAAAAGCATGCCCTTCGAGCTGTGCAATTTGCCAGGAACCTTCCAGAGGCTGATGGAATGCTGCTTGGGACACCGAAACTTTGAAACGGTACTGCTATACCTTTATGATGTTATTGTTTATTCTAACGCAAACAAGATTTTAGGGTGTATAAAAAGGGAGATTAGATCCGATGATCCCAACGTATTGTTACCCCTCTATAAATCACTTGTAAGGCCACATCTGGAATATGGGGTAAAGTCCTGAGCAGGTTGATAACCATTGGTTTGAGCATGGTAGGGTGTAGTACGCATCTTCCTGCATCGGTAAAAGCTGCAGAAGTCCTTGAAGATTTCCGCTTCAAAGGCAGTGCCTTGATCTGTGAGGACTCTCTCTGAGTAGCCATGAGGTCTGCATAAGTGTGCTTGGAAGACCTTCGCTGCAGTATGGGCCATTAGATCTTTGACTTGTACCACAACCATAAATCTCGAGTAGTTGTCTACCATCGTAAGTGCATACGTGAGCTCACCTCGATATTCTGCAACAAAACTCCCTTTTTCGATTTCAGTTTCAGCAAACACTCCTCTTCCTGTAGAAAATATTTATCATTACCTAAGACAGTCATTCTAATGCATGACAATATTAAGGCAATTTAGTTAAAACTTGTTTTAACTCACCTTTAAGGGGATTGATGTATTTCATGGTCAATCCAGGTTTGTCAGTGATGGCACTGACATAATGTATGGCGTCTTTTTCGGGCGTTATCCTTTGCCTTTTCATTGTGAAAATCCAGTTGCCTATATCAAAGCAAATTCTACTACTTGGAAAGTATGCAGAAAATGAAATGTAGAACATATAACATCAACTGCTTAGGAACGCATCATAGGTTAGTACTTAAAAGGATATTGTCATGTTCTAGTCATAATGCAAGCTGGACATTTTTCATGTTACCCTGTAATCGCCGGCCTGTTCTAATGCTCACAAGCCAAGATATAGGCTCAGCTGCTAAGGCTTCCCTCTGCCTTCTGAATGAAAATTGAATATGTCTGGCTCACTGTGTATATAGCAGGTGCTCAGAAAAAATAAGAGTCAATTCAATAGAAATAGCTCTGGCACACTATAGTGATCAATAACGTAAGAAAAGAACTCTTAGAATGCTGAAAATTCTTTATTTGTGCAAAAGGATAATTCATCCAACGTTTCGAGCTTGTTTTTAGGTCTTTATCAAGGATAAAGTTATCTAAGATCATAAAGGGTTACAAAACCATATAAACACGTAATTAGTACATAGTACAACATAACAGTACAATATATTGCTACTTGAGAGTACAATGGGTCAAATGACCATGATGCACATACAAAAAAATTTTCCAAAGCCATAGTGAAAACATTTGTACTGAGGAAAGAAAATTTCCACATGACCTATCTGGAGAAACATTCTGGATCAAACAACCAAAAATAGTCAAGCAGGTAAATACACACCTATATGGATAACAGGATGATATGTGTTCAATTGTATAGCGTCATTGCCATTAAGGTACAAATGGAAAACTTGCAATCCTATATAGTGAAGGAAATGAACACATATCATATCAAAGAACACAGGAACATGGGTGTGAGAAAAACCTCAATGTTTATACTTTGTTCTTTATAATGGTGTGAACATGTATATGTCTCAGTACCTTATGAACTTGAGAATTCTAGTGAGTAGATGATGAAAGCCTATTCCAGAACTGGAATCGGTAAATAATTGTAGGTGGAATCTAAATGAAAAGATGGTACAAGTGTTATCATGACACGTGGGCTATAACACAATGGACCGTGTGACAAAGAAGAAAGGAGAGAAAGAAGAGGAAGAAAATGGAACTACCTGTAACATTACGTGATAGTCACTGGTAAGTATCACTTGACAATTCAGGTGAAAAAGGATTCCTTTATTAAAGGGTTCTCAGTCGCCTCAGGATCATGAAATACTAGGGTAAATGATATGAGAATGGGTAAGAAGCACCACTAAAGGAAATATGAGATGCAGGACATATATCTATAAACCCCTGAACTACATGATAGAAATAAAAAGAAGAAAAAAGAAAAAAAAGAAGAAAGAAGAAGAACACATAGAATGCGGAAAGAGAATGGGTACAACTACCTGAGTTACTGCAGGGAGGCCCCTGGTAGGTATTGTGAGGGTTAGTGGAATTCCTTCACTGAAGGGTTCTCAGTTGCCTCAGGTTCGTGAAAAATGCTATAGACAAATAATGCCCGGAGAAAAGGGGTTCATATACAGCGAATAATGGTAATACAAGGTACATGTGTCCCATGTAATAGTATAAATATATATATATTGTACTAAGCTCTACACCAGAAATAGAAAGTAGTCCCTCTGCCTTCTGTCTAGGTGCCCTGAGTTATGTCCTGTAAACTGTCACAGTGACCTAGACACACATGTGTAGTAGGGGAATATCCCTGCTGAGATGCCAGTGCTAGAGCACTCGTTTGCTGTGGAGTTGAACGCTATGTGAGCAGTTCTTACCTTCAATGAGCAGAAGTCTCTTTTTTCAGATTTCAATATCTCTGTGGGTATCTGGCAGAAATATGGAATACTCTTTACTGCTAAGACCCTGTACACCACTCCCACTAAAGGGGGCTTTACACGCTGCGACATCGCTAATGCGGAGTCGTTGGGGTCACGGAATTTGTGACGCACATCCGGCCGCATTAGCGATGTTGCTGCGTGTGATACCGATGAGCGATTTTGCATCGTTGCAAAAACGTGCAAAATCGCTCATCGGTGACATGGGTCTCCATTCTCGATTATCGTTACTGCAGCAGTAACGATGTAGTTCGTCGCTCCTGCGGTAGCACACATCGCTCCGTGTGACACCGCAGAAACGAGGAACCTCTCCTTACCTGCCTCCCAGCCGCTATGAGGAAGGAAGGAGGTGGGCGGGATGTTCCGGCCACTCATCTCCGCCCCTCCGCTGCTATTGGGCGGTCGCTCAGTGACGTCGCTGTGACGCCGCACGGACCGCCCCCTTAGAAAGGAGGCGGTTCGCCGGACACAGCGACGTCGCCGGGCAGGTAAGTATGTGTGACGGGTCTGGTCGGTGTTGTGCGGCATGGGCAGCGATTTGCCCGTGTCGCGCAACAGATGGGGGCGGGTACCCACACTAGCGATATCGGGACCGATATCGCAGTGTGTAAAGTAGCCTTTAGTCACATGACCAAGACTGTATCTGTGTCCCTACAACACACTTGAGACAAATGTGTGTGTGAGCCTGCATTGTGGGGTATATATAATATATTATAGAGCTGGGAAGGATCATTCTAAGCAGTGAGCTGTTCCAGTATTTGTAGGAAAATACCCAGTAGAAGCATCAAACACAGCACCAATACCTCCCATCAGTATTCCACCACAGTGCCATGTAACCCATGCCCTACACTCCCATCTACACCAATACTATACAGGCACAAACTAGTATATCTGACTAAAAGCCCCCAAAATATGAAGAACGGCCTATAGTTGAGTGTGGATATAAAATCTATGTGAGCAGAGCTAGAATAGAAATCACTGATCGCATTGAAGTCATTCTGACCATAAATCACCATGATATCAAGGTGAGGAGTTGTGTGTTACTGCTAGGAGGAAAGGGTTAACAGTGGAATATTAAGGTGCATTTCTGTGTGCAGTGTTACTAGTCAATGTAACAATTCAGTATGAGCTGCTCTTGGTGCCGGGGGAGGGAGATGCTCTCCTGAGCAAGATAGATGGGGAATGAACATGATATCTATATAGTGTAAGGCAGGGGGTCTCAAACCAGGTGATCATGTCTGATCAACTGGTTACATTATGTCTGATTACCTTGTCTAACAGTTTTTTCTCCCCTTTCTTTACCTTCCAGGTTCCCATAGTCACGTGAAATATCCCTGTTGCACTTGATTACGGCTCACTATTCACTATAGGATGTCTTATATCTAACATCACACTCTCACCCATCAGCACTCTATAGGTTTGTATAAGGTATGCGCTTACACATCCGGTCCTCCATAGGTATTTCCACTTATGTAACACTATCCCTATGATCACTCATAACTCATACCCTTGTAGTCAATTACAGCCTCCTCTCTCCCCCCCTCCCCTTCTCCCTTTCCATCTATAATTTTGCCAGTACAATATTAGTTTACATTAGGCACACACTCACATATTCCTTTCCTTAGTGATTTATTGTAATTCACATTCACATACAATTCTCTATGCCTGCCCCATTACTACATTCATACCTACTTGACCCTATCCTGATACCCCTTGTCTCACCTTGTTGGTCCCTACACCTGTTATCATGTCCTTTCCTGTGTCTGTCTTGTCACACAACACATTTTAGCATATAACTTGTGCTCCTTATTACCTGTCCTGCCTATTAGAATTATGTCCATTATGTCCATGCATGGCCCAATGAATCAAGTCTGTACTTCATATTCATGGTTTAAGCCTTTGGGTTCCAATGTGCCCAGAGTATATATCCAGAAAGATTCCCTTTCTTTGAGCTTCCTAATTCTATTGCCTCCTCTGCGTATGGCTTGGACATGTTCGATGACTTGGAATGTTAATTGGATCACTGTGTGATTATGCGTCACAAAATGGTGTGGGACTGGTAATAGAATCTGCTTACAATGTATTGTTGACTTGTGTTTAGCTCAAAGAAAGAGAATCTTTCTGGATATGTACTCTGGGCACATTAGAACCCAAGGGCTTAAACCGTGAATATGAAGTAAAGACTTGATTCATTGGGCCGTGCACCATGTCACCAAGTGTCCAATTGCATTGTCCAATGGCTCACAATGGTTATGCGTTTTCATTGGATGGATAATCGAAGCCATGTTTTTTTCCTTTCTGTTGGGTTTGTTGTGTGAGTAGCCTATAGGATTAAGTTGGTTACCGCAGGCAGTGGATTTAACTTCCTGTCTTTGGTCCAGTGGTAGATGGATTGTCTGGTCTATGAGCTGTTATTGGTTTGAATGCAGGTGAATGCCCATGGGCTGCTTATGACTGTGTAAAATAGTATTGATTCATGATGGATTTCAGACTACATGTAGATATCTTCAGTCTTTCTATCCACATCATTTAAATGAACATTATCCATGCAGCTTGAAATCCATCCAATAAGAGAAGCAACCTTGTACAACCAATCTGATAAGGGCACAGTATATCCTAAGGGAAGGTTATGGCGGATGCAGGAAGATGCGCACTACACCCTACCATGCTCAAACCAATGGTTATCAACCTGCTCAGGACTTTACCCCATATTCCAGATGTGGCCTTACAAGTGATTTATAGAGGGTTAACAATACGTTGGGATCACCGGATCTAATCTCCCTTTTTATACACCCTAAAATCTTGTTTGCTTTAGAATAAACAATAACATCATAAAGGTATAAGATGACGCCATTATTAGCGTCACCATACCGCTACTCTGCCTTCTAAAACGGTCTCTGCTCAAAACCAAACATGATGCATTGCAGGCGGAGCGCGATGAGTTGCAGCAAGAAACAGTAGTGGGTGTGGGTGATAACACACAGCCCAGCCTCGTCTCATCACAACGTGCAGTGGAGGACTATGACGAGGAGGAGGATGAAGACATGGAGCAAATCTCCGGCCAAATTGAGGATATGACATGCACACCAGTCATATCCTCGGTTCAGCGTGGCTGGCCAGAGGACAGGGTAGATGAGGAGGAGGAGGAGGAGGAGGAGGAGGACAGCATGTTCAGTCAACGTGTTGGTCAGGCTACTGAAGTCCTGGCTGTTAAGAGTCTGGCGCACATGGCTGACTTTATGGTAAGCTGCCTGTCTCGTGACCCTCGCGTTAAGAACATCTTGGCCGACAATCATTACTGGTTGGTAACACTGTTAGACACACGCTACAAGGAGAACTTTATGTCTCTTATTCCCGAGGCGGAGAGGTCAACCAAAATGCAGCAGTTCCGGAAGGCCATAGTCACGGAAGTAGGCAAAGCATTCCCCTCACAAAACGCTAGCGGCATAGGTCAGGAATCAGTGGACAACCAAGGCGTACAGCCGAGAGAGGCACAAGTCCAATCCGCCAGAGGTAGGGGAACAGTCTTTAAGATGTGGGACAGTTTTCTCAGCCCCTCACGTACCACAGCCCCTGAGGTGCGGGGTAGTGCCACAAGAAATCCTAAGTTTGCCCAGATGCTCAAGGAGTACCTTGCAGATCGAACAACTGTACTCCGACATTCCTCTGTGCCTTACAATTATTGGGTATCCAAGGTGGACACGTGGCATGAATTGGCTCTCTACGCCTTGGAAGTCCTGGCCTGCCCTGCCGCTAGCGTTTTGTCAGAGCGTGTTTTTAGTGCCGCAGGTGGAATCATTACAGATAAACGCACCCGCCTGTCAACTGAAAATGCTGACAGGCTGACTCTGATCAAGATGAACAAGGGTTGGATTGGGCCATACTTCACCACACCACCAGCAAATGAGAGCGGAATTTAAAGTTTGTAACGGGAATTTGCCATGTACCTCCAGTCACCCATGGGTACACACTTCTGGACTTTGGATAATCGCTGGACTGCTCCTCCTTCTCCTCATGCGCCACCATGATGACCGTTACAAGAGTTAGGCCTTTGTTTCAGGTATACCCCCAGTGGTAAATTTTTTCGCCCATTCTTTGCAGAATGGACATTACAACGACAGGAGACCCGCTCCTTTGCAATGGGAACAATGTTTTGAGGCCCTCATGCACGTCTCTATGCAGGGACAACGTGGAGCCTCCCAATTTTTGGCTGCCCTGCCAAAGGGCTATACTATAATACACCCACTTCCTGACAATGGACACTTAATGTTTTGAGGCCCTCATGCACGTCTCTATCCAGGGACAACGTGGAGCCTCCCAATTTTTGGCTGCCCTGCCAAAGGGCTATACTACAAAAGACCCACTTCCTGACAATGGACACTTAATGTTTTGAGGCCCTCATGCACGTCTCTATCCAGGGACAACGTGGAGCCTCCCAATTTTTGGCTGCCCTGCCTAAGGGCTATACTATAATACACCCACTTCCTGACAATGGACACTTAATGTTTTGAGGCCCTCATGCACGTCTCTATCCAGGGACAACGTGGAGCCTCCCAATTTTTGGCTGCCCTGCCAAAGGGCTATACTACAAAAGACCCACTTCCTGACAATGGACACTTAATGTTTTGAGGCCCTCATGCACGTCTCTATCCATGGATTTGGAGCATGGAGACGATTATCTCGGGATTGCAAGATAACCAAACAAAACTTTTAGTGGATTTCTACTTATTTTATTAAATATCATCTCCACCAAACAGGACAAGCTTGCATCTGTTATAGTTTTGGAGAAAAATGTGTTCATTTCATGTATGCGCGAAATGCCTTAAAAATGGCTTTAAAATGGATTTGGAGCATGGAGACGATTATCTCGGGATTGCAAGATAACCAAACAAAACTTTTAGTGGATTTCTACTTATTTTATTAAATATCATCTCCACCAAACAGGACAAGCTTGCATCTGTTATAGTTTTGGAGAAAAATGTGTTCATTTCATGTATGCGCGAAATGCCTTAAAAATGGCTTTAAAATGGATTTGGAGCATGGAGACGATTATCTCGGGATTGCAAGATAACCAAACAAAACTTTTAGTGGATTTCTACTTATTTTATTAAATATCATCTCCACCAAACAGGACAAGCTTGCATCTGTTATAGTTTTGGAGAAAAATGTGTTCATTTCATGTATGCGCGAAATGCCTTAAAAATGGCTTTAAAATGGATTTGGAGCATGGAGACGATTATCTCGGGATTGCAAGATAACCAAACAAAACTTTTAGTGGATTTCTACTTATTTTATTAAATATCATCTCCACCAAACAGGACAAGCTTGCATCTGTTATAGTTTTGGAGAAAAATGTGTTCATTTCATGTATGCGCGAAATGCCTTAAAAATGGCTTTAAAATGGATTTGGAGCATGGAGACGATTATCTCGGGATTGCAAGATAACCAAACAAAACTTTTAGTGGATTTCTACTTATTTTATTAAATATCATCTCCACCAAACAGGACAAGCTTGCATCTGTTATAGTTTTGGAGAAAAATGTGTTCATTTCATGTATGCGCGAAATGCCTTAAAAATGGCTTTAAAATGGATTTGGAGCATGGAGACGATTATCTCGGGATTGCAAGATAACCAAACAAAACTTTTAGTGGATTTCTACTTATTTTATTAAATATCATCTCCACCAAACAGGACAAGCTTGCATCTGTTATAGTTTTGGAGAAAAATGTGTTCATTTCATGTATGCGCGAAATGCCCTTAAAAATGGCTTTAAAATGGATTTGGAGCATGGAGACGATTATCTCGGGATTGCAAGATAACCAACAAAACTTTTAGTGGATTTCTACTTATTTTATTAAATATCATCTCCACCAAACAGGACAAGCTTGCATCTGTTATAGTTTTGGAGAAAAATGTGTTCATTTCATGTATGCGCGAAATGCCTTAAAAATGGCTTTAAAATGGATTTGGAGCATGGAGACGATTATCTCGGGATTGCAAGATAACCAAACAAAACTTTTAGTGGATTTCTACTTATTTTATTAAATATCATCTCCACCAAACAGGACAAGCTTGCATCTGTTATAGTTTTGGAGAAAAATGTGTTCATTTCATGTATGCGCGAAATGCCTTAAAAATGGCTTTAAAATGGATTTGGAGCATGGAGACGATTATCTCGGGATTGCAAGATAACCAAACAAAACTTTTAGTGGATTTCTACTTATTTTATTAAATATCATCTCCACCAAACAGGACAAGCTTGCATCTGTTATAGTTTTGGAGAAAAATGTGTTCATTTCATGTATGCGCGAAATGCCTTAAAAATGGCTTTAAAATGGATTTGGAGCATGGAGACGATTATCTCGGGATTGCAAGATAACCAAACAAAACTTTTAGTGGATTTCTACTTATTTTATTAAATATCATCTCCACCAAACAGGACAAGCTTGCATCTGTTATAGTTTTGGAGAAAAATGTGTTCATTTCATGTATGCGCGAAATGCCTTAAAAATGGCTTTAAAATGGATTTTGAGCATGGAGACGATTATCTCGGGATTGCAAGATAACCAAACAAAACTTTTAGTGGATTTCTACTTATTTTATTAAATATCATCTCCACCAAACAGGACAAGCTTGCATCTGTTATAGTTTTGGAGAAAAATGTGTTCATTTCATGTATGCAGCGAAAATGCCTTAAAAATGGCTTTAAAATGATTTGAGCATGGAGACGATTATCTCGGGATTGCAAGATAACCAAACAAAACTTTTAGTGGATTTCTACTTATTCTTATTAAATTATCATCTCCACCAAACAGGACAAGCTTGCATCTGTTATAGTTTTGGAGAAAAATGTGTTTTCATTTCTATGCTTATAATGCCTTAAATATGGCTTTAAAATGGATTTGGAGCTATGGAGACGATTATCTCGGGATTGCAAGATAACCAAACAAAACTTTTAGTGGATTTCTACTTATTTTATTAAATATCATCTCCACCAAACAGGACAAGCTTGCATCTGTTATAGTTTTGGAGAAAAATGTGTTCATTTCATGTATGCGCGAAATGCCTTAAAAATGGCTTTAAAATGGATTTGGAGCATGGAGACGATTATCTCGGGATTGCAAGATAACCAAACAAAACTTTTAGTGGATTTCTACTTATTTTATTAAATATCATCTCCACCAAACAGGACAAGCTTGCATCTGTTATAGTTTTGTAGAAAAATGTGTTCATTTCATGTATGCGCGAAATGCCTTAAAAATGGCTTTAAAATTGATTTGGAGCATGGAGACGATTATCTCGGGATTGCAAGATAACCAAACAAAACTTTTAGTGGATTTCTACTTATTTTATTAAATATCATCTCCACCAAACAGGACAAGCTTGCATCTGTTATAGTTTTGGAGAAAAATGTGTTCATTTCATGTATGCGCGAAATGCCTTAAAAATGGCTTTAAAATGGATTTGGAGCATGGAGACGATTATCTCGGGATTGCAAGATAACCAAACAAAACTTTTAGTGGATTTCTACTTATTTTATTAAATATCATCTCCACCAAACAGGACAAGCTTGCATCTGTTATAGTTTTGGAGAAAAATGTGTTCATTTCATGTATGCGCGAAATGCCTTAAAAATGGCTTTAAAATGGATTTGGAGCATGGAGACGATTATCTCGGGATTGCAAGATAACCAAACAAAACTTTTAGTGGATTTCTACTTATTTTATTAAATATCATCTCCACCAAACAGGACAAGCTTGCATCTGTTATAGTTTTGGAGAAAAATGTGTTCATTTCATGTATGCGCGAAATGCCTTAAAAATGGCTTTAAAATGGATTTGGAGCATGGAGACGATTATCTCGGGATTGCAAGATAACCAAACAAAACTTTTAGTGGATTTCTACTTATTTTATTAAATATCATCTCCACCAAACAGGACAAGCTTGCATCTGTTATAGTTTTGGAGAAAAATGTGTTCATTTCATGTATGCGCGAAATGCCTTAAAAATGGCTTTAAAATGGATTTGGAGCATGGAGACGATTATCTCGGGATTGCAAGATAACCAAACAAAACTTTTAGTGGATTTCTACTTATTTTATTAAATATCATCTCCACCAAACAGGACAAGCTTGCATCTGTTATAGTTTTGGAGAAAAATGTGTTCATTTCATGTATGCGCGAAATGCCTTAAAAATGGCTTTAAAATGGATTTGGAGCATGGAGACGATTATCTCGGGATTGCAAGATAACCAAACAAAACTTTTAGTGGATTTCTACTTATTTTATTAAATATCATCTCCACCAAACAGGACAAGCTTGCATCTGTTATAGTTTTGGAGAAAAATGTGTTCATTTCATGTATGCGCGAAATGCCTTAAAAATGGCTTTAAAATGGATTTGGAGCATGGAGACGATTATCTCGGGATTGCAAGATAACCAAACAAAACTTTTAGTGGATTTCTACTTATTTTATTAAATATCATCTCCACCAAACAGGACAAGCTTGCATCTGTTATAGTTTTGGAGAAAAATGTGTTCATTTCATGTATGCGCGAAATGCCTTAAAAATGGCTTTAAAATGGATTTGGAGCATGGAGACGATTATCTCGGGATTGCAAGATAACCAAACAAAACTTTTAGTGGATTTCTACTTATTTTATTAAATATCATCTCCACCAAACAGGACAAGCTTGCATCTGTTATAGTTTTGGAGAAAAATGTGTTCATTTCATGTATGCGCGAAATGCCTTAAAAATGGCTTTAAAATGGATTTGGAGCATGGAGACGATTATCTCGGGATTGCAAGATAACCAAACAAAACTTTTAGTGGATTTCTACTTATTTTATTAAATATCATCTCCACCAAACAGGACAAGCTTGCATCTGTTATAGTTTTGGAGAAAAATGTGTTCATTTCATGTATGCGCGAAATGCCTTAAAAATGGCTTTAAAATGGATTTGGAGCATGGAGACGATTATCTCGGGATTGCAAGATAACCAAACAAAACTTTTAGTGGATTTCTACTTATTTTATTAAATATCATCTCCACCAAACAGGACAAGCTTGCATCTGTTATAGTTTTGGAGAAAAATGTGTTCATTTCATGTATGCGCGAAATGCCTTAAAAATGGCTTTAAAATGGATTTGGAGCATGGAGACGATTATCTCGGGATTGCAAGATAACCAAACAAAACTTTTAGTGGATTTCTACTTATTTTATTAAATATCATCTCCACCAAACAGGACAAGCTTGCATCTGTTATAGTTTTGGAGAAAAATGTGTTCATTTCATGTATGCGCGAAATGCCTTAAAAATGGCTTTAAAATGGATTTGGAGCATGGAGACGATTATCTCGGGATTGCAAGATAACCAAACAAAACTTTTAGTGGATTTCTACTTATTTTATTAAATATCATCTCCACCAAACAGGACAAGCTTGCATCTGTTATAGTTTTGGAGAAAAATGTGTTCATTTCATGTATGCGCGAAATGCCTTAAAAATGGCTTTAAAATGGATTTGGAGCATGGAGACGATTATCTCGGGATTGCAAGATAACCAAACAAAACTTTTAGTGGATTTCTACTTATTTTATTAAATATCATCTCCACCAAACAGGACAAGCTTGCATCTGTTATAGTTTTGGAGAAAAATGTGTTCATTTCATGTATGCGCGAAATGCCTTAAAAATGGCTTTAAAATGGATTTGGAGCATGGAGACGATTATCTCGGGATTGCAAGATAACCAAACAAAACTTTTAGTGGATTTCTACTTATTTTATTAAATATCATCTCCACCAAACAGGACAAGCTTGCATCTGTTATATGTTTTGGAGAGAAAAATGTGTTCATTTCATGTATGCGCGAAATGCCTTAAAAATGGCTTTAAAATGGATTTGGAGCATGGAGACGATTATCTCGGGATTGCAAGATAACCAAACAAAACTTTTAGTGGATTTCTACTTATTTTATTAAATATCATCTCCACCAAACAGGACAAGCTTGCATCTGTTATAGTTTTGGAGAAAAATGTGTTCATTTCATGTATGCGCGAAATGCCTTAAAAATGGCTTTAAAATGGATTTGGAGCATGGAGACGATTATCTCGGGATTGCAAGATAACCAAACAAAACTTTTAGTGGATTTCTACTTATTTTATTAAATATCATCTCCACCAAACAGGACAAGCTTGCATCTGTTATAGTTTTGGAGAAAAATGTGTTCATTTCATGTATGCGCGAAATGCCTTAAAAATGGCTTTAAAATGGATTTGGAGCATGGAGACGATTATCTCGGGATTGCAAGATAACCAAACAAAACTTTTAGTGGATTTCTACTTATTTTATTAAATATCATCTCCACCAAACAGGACAAGCTTGCATCTGTTATAGTTTTTGGAGAAAAATGTGTTCATTTCATGTATGCGCGAAATGCCTTAAAAATGGCTTTAAAATGGATTTGGAGCATGGAGACGATTATCTCGGGATTGCAAGATAACCAAACAAAACTTTTAGTGGATTTCTACTTATTTTATTAAATATCATCTCCACCAAACAGGACAAGCTTGCATCTGTTATAGTTTTGGAGAAAAATGTGTTCATTTCATGTATGCGCGAAATGCCTTAAAAATGGCTTTAAAATGGATTTGGAGCATGGAGACGATTATCTCGGGATTGCAAGATAACCAAACAAAACTTTTAGTGGATTTCTACTTATTTTATTAAATATCATCTCCACCAAACAGGACAAGCTTGCATCTGTTATAGTTTTGAGAGAAAAATGTGTTCATTTCATGTATGCGCGAAATGCCTTAAAAATGGCTTTAAAATGGATTTGGAGCATGGAGACGATTATCTCGGGATTGCAAGATAACCAAACAAAACTTTTAGTGGATTTCTACTTATTTTATTAAATATCATCTCCACCAAACAGGACAAGCTTGCATCTGTTATAGTTTTGGAGAAAAATGTGTTCATTTCATGTATGCGCGAAATGCCTTAAAAATGGCTTTAAAATGGATTTGGAGCATGGAGACGATTATCTCGGGATTGCAAGATAACCAAACAAAACTTTTAGTGGATTTCTACTTATTTTATTAAATATCATCTCCACCAAACAGGACAAGCTTGCATCTGTTATAGTTTTGGAGAAAAATGTGTTCATTTCATGTATGCGCGAAATGCCTTAAAAATGGCTTTAAAATGGATTTGGAGCATGGAGACGATTATCTCGGGATTGCAAGATAACCAAACAAAACTTTTAGTGGATTTCTACTTATTTTATTAAATATCATCTCCACCAAACAGGACAAGCTTGCATCTGTTATAGTTTTGGAGAAAAATGTGTTCATTTCATGTATGCGCGAAATGCCTTAAAAATGGCTTTAAAATGGATTTGGAGCATGGAGACGATTATCTCGGGATTGCAAGATAACCAAACAAAACTTTTAGTGGATTTCTACTTATTTTATTAAATATCATCTCCACCAAACAGGACAAGCTTGCATCTGTTATAGTTTTGGAGAAAAATGTGTTCATTTCATGTATGCGCGAAATGCCTTAAAAATGGCTTTAAAATGGATTTGGAGCATGGAGACGATTATCTCGGGATTGCAAGATAACCAAACAAAACTTTTAGTGGATTTCTACTTATTTTATTAAATATCATCTCCACCAAACAGGACAAGCTTGCATCTGTTATAGTTTTGGAGAAAAATGTGTTCATTTCATGTATGCGCGAAATGCCTTAAAAATGGCTTTAAAATGGATTTGGAGCATGGAGACGATTATCTCGGGATTGCAAGATAACCAAACAAAACTTTTAGTGGATTTCTACTTATTTTATTAAATATCATCTCCACCAAACAGGACAAGCTTGCATCTGTTATAGTTTTGGAGAAAAATGTGTTCATTTCATGTATGCGCGAAATGCCTTAAAAATGGCTTTAAAATGGATTTGGAGCATGGAGACGATTATCTCGGGATTGCAAGATAACCAAACAAAACTTTTAGTGGATTTCTACTTATTTTATTAAATATCATCTCCACCAAACAGGACAAGCTTGCATCTGTTATAGTTTTGGAGAAAAATGTGTTCATTTCATGTATGCGCGAAATGCCTTAAAAATGGCTTTAAAATGGATTTGGAGCATGGAGACGATTATCTCGGGATTGCAAGATAACCAAACAAAACTTTTAGTGGATTTCTACTTATTTTATTAAATATCATCTCCACCAAACAGGACAAGCTTGCATCTGTTATAGTTTTGGAGAAAAATGTGTTCATTTCATGTATGCGCGAAATGCCTTAAAAATGGCTTTAAAATGGATTTGGAGCATGGAGACGATTATCTCGGGATTGCAAGATAACCAAACAAAACTTTTAGTGGATTTCTACTTATTTTATTAAATATCATCTCCACCAAACAGGACAAGCTTGCATCTGTTATAGTTTTGGAGAAAAATGTGTTCATTTCATGTATGCGCGAAATGCCTTAAAAATGGCTTTTAAAATGGATTTGGAGCATGGAGACGATTATCTCGGGATTGCAAGATAACCAAACAAAACTTTTAGTGGATTTCTACTTATTTTATTAAATATCATCTCCACCAAACAGGACAAGCTTGCATCTGTTATAGTTTTGGAGAAAAATGTGTTCATTTCATGTATGCGCGAAATGCCTTAAAAATGGCTTTAAAATGGATTTGGAGCATGGAGACGATTATCTCGGGATTGCAAGATAACCAAACAAAACTTTTAGTGGATTTCTACTTATTTTATTAAATATCATCTCCACCAAACAGGACAAGCTTGCATCTGTTATAGTTTTGGAGAAAAATGTGTTCATTTCATGTATGCGCGAAATGCCTTAAAAATGGCTTTAAAATGGATTTGGAGCATGGAGACGATTATCTCGGGATTGCAAGATAACCAAACAAAACTTTTAGTGGATTTCTACTTATTTTATTAAATATCATCTCCACCAAACAGGACAAGCTTGCATCTGTTATAGTTTTGGAGAAAAATGTGTTCATTTCATGTATGCGCGAAATGCCTTAAAAATGGCTTTAAAATGGATTTGGAGCATGGAGACGATTATCTCGGGATTGCAAGATGAACCAAACAAAACTTTTAGTGGATTTCTACTTATTTTATTAAATATCATCTCCACCAAACAGGACAAGCTTGCATCTGTTATAGTTTTGGAGAAAAATGTGTTCATTTCATGTATGCGCGAAATGCCTTAAAAATGGCTTTAAAATGGATTTGGAGCATGGAGACGATTATCTCGGGATTGCAAGATAACCAAACAAAACTTTTAGTGGATTTCTACTTATTTTATTAAATATCATCTCCACCAAACAGGACAAGCTTGCATCTGTTATAGTTTTGGAGAAAAATGTGTTCATTTCATGTATGCGCGAAATGCCTTAAAAATGGCTTTAAAATGGATTTGGAGCATGGAGACGATTATCTCGGGATTGCAAGATAACCAAACAAAACTTTTAGTGGATTTCTACTTATTTTATTAAATATCATCTCCACCAAACAGGACAAGCTTGCATCTGTTATAGTTTTGGAGAAAAATGTGTTCATTTCATGTATGCGCGAAATGCCTTAAAAATGGCTTTAAAATGGATTTGGAGCATGGAGACGATTATCTCGGGATTGCAAGATAACCAAACAAAACTTTTAGTGGATTTCTACTTATTTTATTAAATATCATCTCCACCAAACAGGACAAGCTTGCATCTGTTATAGTTTTGGAGAAAAATGTGTTCATTTCATGTATGCGCGAAATGCCTTAAAAATGGCTTTAAAATGGATTTGGAGCATGGAGACGATTATCTCGGGATTGCAAGATAACCAAACAAAACTTTTAGTGGATTTCTACTTATTTTATTAAATATCATCTCCACCAAACAGGACAAGCTTGCATCTGTTATAGTTTTGGAGAAAAATGTGTTCATTTCATGTATGCGCGAAATGCCTTAAAAATGGCTTTAAAATGGATTTGGAGCATGGAGACGATTATCTCGGGATTGCAAGATAACCAAACAAAACTTTTAGTGGATTTCTACTTATTTTATTAAATATCATCTCCACCAAACAGGACAAGCTTGCATCTGTTATAGTTTTGGAGAAAAATGTGTTCATTTCATGTATGCGCGAAATGCCTTAAAAATGGCTTTAAAATGGATTTGGAGCATGGAGACGATTATCTCGGGATTGCAAGATAACCAAACAAAACTTTTAGTGGATTTCTACTTATTTTATTAAATATCATCTCCACCAAACAGGACAAGCTTGCATCTGTTATAGTTTTGGAGAAAAATGTGTTCATTTCATGTAATGCGCGAAATGCCTTAAAAATGGCTTTAAAATGGATTTGGAGCATGGAGACGATTATCTCGGGATTGCAAGATAACCAAACAAAACTTTTAGTGGATTTCTACTTATTTTATTAAATATCATCTCCACCAAACAGGACAAGCTTGCATCTGTTATAGTTTTGGAGAAAAATGTGTTCATTTCATGTATGCGCGAAATGCCTTAAAAATGGCTTTAAAATGGATTTGGAGCATGGAGACGATTATCTCGGGATTGCAAGATAACCAAACAAAACTTTTAGTGGATTTCTACTTATTTTATTAAATATCATCTCCACCAAACAGGACAAGCTTGCATCTGTTATAGTTTTGGAGAAAAATGTGTTCATTTCATGTATGCGCGAAATGCCTTAAAAATGGCTTTAAAATGGATTTGGAGCATGGAGACGATTATCTCGGGATTGCAAGATAACCAAACAAAACTTTTAGTGGATTTCTACTTATTTTATTAAATCATCTCCACCAAACAGGACAAGCTTGCATCTGTTATAGTTTTGGAGAAAAATGTGTTCATTTCATGTATGCGCGAAATGCCTTAAAAATGGCTTTAAAATGGATTTGGAGCATGGAGACGATTATCTCGGGATTGCAAGATAACCAAACAAAACTTTTAGTGGATTTCTACTTATTTTATTAAATATCATCTCCACCAAACAGGACAAGCTTGCATCTGTTATAGTTTTGGAGAAAAATGTGTTCATTTCATGTATGCGCGAAATGCCTTAAAAATGGCTTTAAAATGGATTTGGAGCATGGAGACGATTATCTCGGGATTGCAAGATAACCAAACAAAACTTTTAGTGGATTTCTACTTATTTTATTAAATATCATCTCCACCAAACAGGACAAGCTTGCATCTGTTATAGTTTTGGAGAAAAATGTGTTCATTTCATGTATGCGCGAAATGCCTTAAAAATGGCTTTAAAATGGATTTGGAGCATGGAGACGATTATCTCGGGATTGCAAGATAACCAAACAAAACTTTTAGTGGATTTCTACTTATTTTATTAAATATCATCTCCACCAAACAGGACAAGCTTGCATCTGTTATAGTTTTGGAGAAAAATGTGTTCATTTCATGTATGCGCGAAATGCCTTAGAAATGGCTTTAAAATGGATTTGGAGCATGGAGACGATTATCTCGTGGATTGCAAGATAACCAAACAAAACTTTTAGTGGATTTCTACTTATTTTATTAAATATCATCTCCACCAAACAGGACAAGCTTGCATCTGTTATAGTTTTGGAGAAAAATGTGTTCATTTCATGTATGCGCGAAATGCCTTAAAAATGGCTTTAAAATGGATTTGGAGCATGGAGACGATTATCTCGGGATTGCAAGATAACCAAACAAAACTTTTAGTGGATTTCTACTTATTTTATTAAATATCATCTCCACCAAACAGGACAAGCTTGCATCTGTTATAGTTTTGGAGAAAAATGTGTTCATTTCATGTATGCGCGAAATGCCTTAAAAATGGGCTTTAAAATGGATTTGGAGCATGGAGACGATTATCTCGGGATTGCAAGATAACCAAACAAAACTTTTAGTGGATTTCTACTTATTTTATTAAATATCATCTCCACCAAACAGGACAAGCTTGCATCTGTTTATAGGTTTTGGAGAAAAATGTGTTGTTCATTTTCATGTATGGCGCGGAAATGCCTTAAAATGGCTTTAAAATGGATTTGGAGCATTGGAGACGATTATCTCGGGATTGCAAGATAACCGAAACAGAAACTTTTAGTGGATTTCTACTTATTTTATTAAATATCATCTCCACGCAAACAATAGTTTTGGAGAAAAATGTGTTCATTTCATGTATGCGCGAAATGCCTTAAAAATGGCTTTAAAATGGATTTGGAGCATGGAGACGATTATCTCGGGATTGCAAGATAACCAAACAAAACTTTTAGTGGATTTCTACTTATTTTATTAAATATCATCTCCACCAAACAGGACAAGCTTGCATCTGTTATAGTTTTGGAGAAAAATGTGTTCATTTCATGTATGCGCGAAATGCCTTAAAAATGGCTTTAAAATGGATTTGGAGCATGGAGACGATTATCTCGGGATTGCAAGATAACCAAACAAAACTTTTAGTGGATTTCTACTTATTTTATTAAATATCATCTCCACCAAACAGGACAAGCTTGCATCTGTTATAGTTTTGGAGAAAAATGTGTTCATTTCATGTATGCGCGAAATGCCTTAAAAATGGCTTTAAAATGGATTTGGAGCATGGAGACGATTATCTCGGGATTGCAAGATAACCAAACAAAACTTTTAGTGGATTTCTACTTATTTTATTAAATATCATCTCCACCAAACAGGACAAGCTTGCATCTGTTATAGTTTTGGAGAAAAATGTGTTCATTTCATGTATGCGCGAAATGCCTTAAAAATGGCTTTAAAATGGATTTGGAGCATGGAGACGATTATCTCGGGATTGCAAGATAACCAAACAAAACTTTTAGTGGATTTCTACTTATTTTATTAAATATCATCTCCACCAAACAGGACAAGCTTGCATCTGTTATAGTTTTGGAGAAAAATGTGTTCATTTCATGTATGCGCGAAATGCCTTAAAAATGGCTTTAAAATGGATTTGGAGCATGGAGACGATTATCTCGGGATTGCAAGATAACCAAACAAAACTTTTAGTGGATTTCTACTTATTTTATTAAATATCATCTCCACCAAACAGGACAAGCTTGCATCTGTTATAGTTTTGGAGAAAAATGTGTTCATTTCATGTATGCGCGAAATGCCTTAAAAATGGCTTTAAAATGGATTTGGAGCATGGAGACGATTATCTCGGGATTGCAAGATAACCAAACAAAACTTTTAGTGGATTTCTACTTATTTTATTAAATATCATCTCCACCAAACAGGACAAGCTTGCATCTGTTATAGTTTTGGAGAAAAATGTGTTCATTTCATGTATGCGCGAAATGCCTTAAAAATGGCTTTAAAATGGATTTGGAGCATGGAGACGATTATCTCGGGATTGCAAGATAACCAAACAAAACTTTTAGTGGATTTCTACTTATTTTATTAAATATCATCTCCACCAAACAGGACAAGCTTGCATCTGTTATAGTTTTGGAGAAAAATGTGTTCATTTCATGTATGCGCGAAATGCCTTAAAAATGGCTTTAAAATGGATTTGGAGCATGGAGACGATTATCTCGGGATTGCAAGATAACCAAACAAAACTTTTAGTGGATTTCTACTTATTTTATTAAATATCATCTCCACCAAACAGGACAAGCTTGCATCTGTTATAGTTTTGGAGAAAAATGTGTTCATTTCATGTATGCGCGAAATGCCTTAAAAATGGCTTTAAAATGGATTTGGAGCATGGAGACGATTATCTCGGGATTGCAAGATAACCAAACAAAACTTTTAGTGGATTTCTACTTATTTTATTAAATATCATCTCCACCAAACAGGACAAGCTTGCATCTGTTATAGTTTTGGAGAAAAATGTGTTCATTTCATGTATGCGCGAAATGCCTTAAAAATGGCTTTAAAATGGATTTGGAGCATGGAGACGATTATCTCGGGATTGCAAGATAACCAAACAAAACTTTTAGTGGATTTCTACTTATTTTATTAAATATCATCTCCACCAAACAGGACAAGCTTGCATCTGTTATAGTTTTGGAGAAAAATGTGTTCATTTCATGTATGCGCGAAATGCCTTAAAAATGGCTTTAAAATGGATTTGGAGCATGGAGACGATTATCTCGGGATTGCAAGATAACCAAACAAAACTTTTAGTGGATTTCTACTTATTTTATTAAATATCATCTCCACCAAACAGGACAAGCTTGCATCTGTTATAGTTTTGGAGAAAAATGTGTTCATTTCATGTATGCGCGAAATGCCTTAAAAATGGCTTTAAAATGGATTTGGAGCATGGAGACGATTATCTCGGGATTGCAAGATAACCAAACAAAACTTTTAGTGGATTTCTACTTATTTTATTAAATATCATCTCCACCAAACAGGACAAGCTTGCATCTGTTATAGTTTTGGAGAAAAATGTGTTCATTTCATGTATGCGCGAAATGCCTTAAAAATGGCTTTAAAATGGATTTGGAGCATGGAGACGATTATCTCGGGATTGCAAGATAACCAAACAAAACTTTTAGTGGATTTCTACTTATTTTATTAAATATCATCTCCACCAAACAGGACAAGCTTGCATCTGTTATAGTTTTGGAGAAAAATGTGTTCATTTCATGTATGCGCGAAATGCCTTAAAAATGGCTTTAAAATGGATTTGGAGCATGGAGACGATTATCTCGGGATTGCAAGATAACCAAACAAAACTTTTAGTGGATTTCTACTTATTTTATTAAATATCATCTCCACCAAACAGGACAAGCTTGCATCTGTTATAGTTTTGGAGAAAAATGTGTTCATTTCATGTATGCGCGAAATGCCTTAAAAATGGCTTTAAAATGGATTTGGAGCATGGAGACGATTATCTCGGGATTGCAAGATAACCAAACAAAACTTTTAGTGGATTTCTACTTATTTTATTAAATATCATCTCCACCAAACAGGACAAGCTTGCATCTGTTATAGTTTTGGAGAAAAATGTGTTCATTTCATGTATGCGCGAAATGCCTTAAAAATGGCTTTAAAATGGATTTGGAGCATGGAGACGATTATCTCGGGATTGCAAGATAACCAAACAAAACTTTTAGTGGATTTCTACTTATTTTATTAAATATCATCTCCACCAAACAGGACAAGCTTGCATCTGTTATAGTTTTGGAGAAAAATGTGTTCATTTCATGTATGCGCGAAATGCCTTAAAAATGGCTTTAAAATGGATTTGGAGCATGGAGACGATTATCTCGGGATTGCAAGATAACCAAACAAAACTTTTAGTGGATTTCTACTTATTTTATTAAATATCATCTCCACCAAACAGGACAAGCTTGCATCTGTTATAGTTTTGGAGAAAAATGTGTTCATTTCATGTATGCGCGAAATGCCTTAAAAATGGCTTTAAAATGGATTTGGAGCATGGAGACGATTATCTCGGGATTGCAAGATAACCAAACAAAACTTTTAGTGGATTTCTACTTATTTTATTAAATATCATCTCCACCAAACAGGACAAGCTTGCATCTGTTATAGTTTTGGAGAAAAATGTGTTCATTTCATGTATGCGCGAAATGCCTTAAAAATGGCTTTAAAATGGATTTGGAGCATGGAGACGATTATCTCGGGATTGCAAGATAACCAAACAAAACTTTTAGTGGATTTCTACTTATTTTATTAAATATCATCTCCACCAAACAGGACAAGCTTGCATCTGTTATAGTTTTGGAGAAAAATGTGTTCATTTCATGTATGCGCGAAATGCCTTAAAAATGGCTTTAAAATGGATTTGGAGCATGGAGACGATTATCTCGGGATTGCAAGATAACCAAACAAAACTTTTAGTGGATTTCTACTTATTTTATTAAATATCATCTCCACCAAACAGGACAAGCTTGCATCTGTTATAGTTTTGGAGAAAAATGTGTTCATTTCATGTATGCGCGAAATGCCTTAAAAATGGCTTTAAAATGGATTTGGAGCATGGAGACGATTATCTCGGGATTGCAAGATAACCAAACAAAACTTTTAGTGGATTTCTACTTATTTTATTAAATATCATCTCCACCAAACAGGACAAGCTTGCATCTGTTATAGTTTTGGAGAAAAATGTGTTCATTTCATGTATGCGCGAAATGCCTTAAAAATGGCTTTAAAATGGATTTGGAGCATGGAGACGATTATCTCGGGATTGCAAGATAACCAAACAAAACTTTTAGTGGATTTCTACTTATTTTATTAAATATCATCTCCACCAAACAGGACAAGCTTGCATCTGTTATAGTTTTGGAGAAAAATGTGTTCATTTCATGTATGCGCGAAATGCCTTAAAAATGGCTTTAAAATGGATTTGGAGCATGGAGACGATTATCTCGGGATTGCAAGATAACCAAACAAAACTTTTAGTGGATTTCTACTTATTTTATTAAATATCATCTCCACCAAACAGGACAAGCTTGCATCTGTTATAGTTTTGGAGAAAAATGTGTTCATTTCATGTATGCGCGAAATGCCTTAAAAATGGCTTTAAAATGGATTTGGAGCATGGAGACGATTATCTCGGGATTGCAAGATAACCAAACAAAACTTTTAGTGGATTTCTACTTATTTTATTAAATATCATCTCCACCAAACAGGACAAGCTTGCATCTGTTATAGTTTTGGAGAAAAATGTGTTCATTTCATGTATGCGCGAAATGCCTTAAAAATGGCTTTAAAATGGATTTGGAGCATGGAGACGATTATCTCGGGATTGCAAGATAACCAAACAAAACTTTTAGTGGATTTCTACTTATTTTATTAAATATCATCTCCACCAAACAGGACAAGCTTGCATCTGTTATAGTTTTGGAGAAAAATGTGTTCATTTCATGTATGCGCGAAATGCCTTAAAAATGGCTTTAAAATGGATTTGGAGCATGGAGACGATTATCTCGGGATTGCAAGATAACCAAACAAAACTTTTAGTGGATTTCTACTTATTTTATTAAATATCATCTCCACCAAACAGGACAAGCTTGCATCTGTTATAGTTTTGGAGAAAAATGTGTTCATTTCATGTATGCGCGAAATGCCTTAAAAATGGCTTTAAAATGGATTTGGAGCATGGAGACGATTATCTCGGGATTGCAAGATAACCAAACAAAACTTTTAGTGGATTTCTACTTATTTTATTAAATATCATCTCCACCAAACAGGACAAGCTTGCATCTGTTATAGTTTTGGAGAAAAATGTGTTCATTTCATGTATGCGCGAAATGCCTTAAAAATGGCTTTAAAATGGATTTGGAGCATGGAGACGATTATCTCGGGATTGCAAGATAACCAAACAAAACTTTTAGTGGATTTCTACTTATTTTATTAAATATCATCTCCACCAAACAGGACAAGCTTGCATCTGTTATAGTTTTGGAGAAAAATGTGTTCATTTCATGTATGCGCGAAATGCCTTAAAAATGGCTTTAAAATGGATTTGGAGCATGGAGACGATTATCTCGGGATTGCAAGATAACCAAACAAAACTTTTAGTGGATTTCTACTTATTTTATTAAATATCATCTCCACCAAACAGGACAAGCTTGCATCTGTTATAGTTTTGGAGAAAAATGTGTTCATTTCATGTATGCGCGAAATGCCTTAAAAATGGCTTTAAAATGGATTTGGAGCATGGAGACGATTATCTCGGGATTGCAAGATAACCAAACAAAACTTTTAGTGGATTTCTACTTATTTTATTAAATATCATCTCCACCAAACAGGACAAGCTTGCATCTGTTATAGTTTTGGAGAAAAATGTGTTCATTTCATGTATGCGCGAAATGCCTTAAAAATGGCTTTAAAATGGATTTGGAGCATGGAGACGATTATCTCGGGATTGCAAGATAACCAAACAAAACTTTTAGTGGATTTCTACTTATTTTATTAAATATCATCTCCACCAAACAGGACAAGCTTGCATCTGTTATAGTTTTGGAGAAAAATGTGTTCATTTCATGTATGCGCGAAATGCCTTAAAAATGGCTTTAAAATGGATTTGGAGCATGGAGACGATTATCTCGGGATTGCAAGATAACCAAACAAAACTTTTAGTGGATTTCTACTTATTTTATTAAATATCATCTCCACCAAACAGGACAAGCTTGCATCTGTTATAGTTTTGGAGAAAAATGTGTTCATTTCATGTATGCGCGAAATGCCTTAAAAATGGCTTTAAAATGGATTTGGAGCATGGAGACGATTATCTCGGGATTGCAAGATAACCAAACAAAACTTTTAGTGGATTTCTACTTATTTTATTAAATATCATCTCCACCAAACAGGACAAGCTTGCATCTGTTATAGTTTTGGAGAAAAATGTGTTCATTTCATGTATGCGCGAAATGCCTTAAAAATGGCTTTAAAATGGATTTGGAGCATGGAGACGATTATCTCGGGATTGCAAGATAACCAAACAAAACTTTTAGTGGATTTCTACTTATTTTATTAAATATCATCTCCACCAAACAGGACAAGCTTGCATCTGTTATAGTTTTGGAGAAAAATGTGTTCATTTCATGTATGCGCGAAATGCCTTAAAAATGGCTTTAAAATGGATTTGGAGCATGGAGACGATTATCTCGGGATTGCAAGATAACCAAACAAAACTTTTAGTGGATTTCTACTTATTTTATTAAATATCATCTCCACCAAACAGGACAAGCTTGCATCTGTTATAGTTTTGGAGAAAAATGTGTTCATTTCATGTATGCGCGAAATGCCTTAAAAATGGCTTTAAAATGGATTTGGAGCATGGAGACGATTATCTCGGGATTGCAAGATAACCAAACAAAACTTTTAGTGGATTTCTACTTATTTTATTAAATATCATCTCCACCAAACAGGACAAGCTTGCATCTGTTATAGTTTTGGAGAAAAATGTGTTCATTTCATGTATGCGCGAAATGCCTTAAAAATGGCTTTAAAATGGATTTGGAGCATGGAGACGATTATCTCGGGATTGCAAGATAACCAAACAAAACTTTTAGTGGATTTCTACTTATTTTATTAAATATCATCTCCACCAAACAGGACAAGCTTGCATCTGTTATAGTTTTGGAGAAAAATGTGTTCATTTCATGTATGCGCGAAATGCCTTAAAAATGGCTTTAAAATGGATTTGGAGCATGGAGACGATTATCTCGGGATTGCAAGATAACCAAACAAAACTTTTAGTGGATTTCTACTTATTTTATTAAATATCATCTCCACCAAACAGGACAAGCTTGCATCTGTTATAGTTTTGGAGAAAAATGTGTTCATTTCATGTATGCGCGAAATGCCTTAAAAATGGCTTTAAAATGGATTTGGAGCATGGAGACGATTATCTCGGGATTGCAAGATAACCAAACAAAACTTTTAGTGGATTTCTACTTATTTTATTAAATATCATCTCCACCAAACAGGACAAGCTTGCATCTGTTATAGTTTTGGAGAAAAATGTGTTCATTTCATGTATGCGCGAAATGCCTTAAAAATGGCTTTAAAATGGATTTGGAGCATGGAGACGATTATCTCGGGATTGCAAGATAACCAAACAAAACTTTTAGTGGATTTCTACTTATTTTATTAAATATCATCTCCACCAAACAGGACAAGCTTGCATCTGTTATAGTTTTGGAGAAAAATGTGTTCATTTCATGTATGCGCGAAATGCCTTAAAAATGGCTTTAAAATGGATTTGGAGCATGGAGACGATTATCTCGGGATTGCAAGATAACCAAACAAAACTTTTAGTGGATTTCTACTTATTTTATTAAATATCATCTCCACCAAACAGGACAAGCTTGCATCTGTTATAGTTTTGGAGAAAAATGTGTTCATTTCATGTATGCGCGAAATGCCTTAAAAATGGCTTTAAAATGGATTTGGAGCATGGAGACGATTATCTCGGGATTGCAAGATAACCAAACAAAACTTTTAGTGGATTTCTACTTATTTTATTAAATATCATCTCCACCAAACAGGACAAGCTTGCATCTGTTATAGTTTTGGAGAAAAATGTGTTCATTTCATGTATGCGCGAAATGCCTTAAAAATGGCTTTAAAATGGATTTGGAGCATGGAGACGATTATCTCGGGATTGCAAGATAACCAAACAAAACTTTTAGTGGATTTCTACTTATTTTATTAAATATCATCTCCACCAAACAGGACAAGCTTGCATCTGTTATAGTTTTGGAGAAAAATGTGTTCATTTCATGTATGCGCGAAATGCCTTAAAAATGGCTTTAAAATGGATTTGGAGCATGGAGACGATTATCTCGGGATTGCAAGATAACCAAACAAAACTTTTAGTGGATTTCTACTTATTTTATTAAATATCATCTCCACCAAACAGGACAAGCTTGCATCTGTTATAGTTTTGGAGAAAAATGTGTTCATTTCATGTATGCGCGAAATGCCTTAAAAATGGCTTTAAAATGGATTTGGAGCATGGAGACGATTATCTCGGGATTGCAAGATAACCAAACAAAACTTTTAGTGGATTTCTACTTATTTTATTAAATATCATCTCCACCAAACAGGACAAGCTTGCATCTGTTATAGTTTTGGAGAAAAATGTGTTCATTTCATGTATGCGCGAAATGCCTTAAAAATGGCTTTAAAATGGATTTGGAGCATGGAGACGATTATCTCGGGATTGCAAGATAACCAAACAAAACTTTTAGTGGATTTCTACTTATTTTATTAAATATCATCTCCACCAAACAGGACAAGCTTGCATCTGTTATAGTTTTGGAGAAAAATGTGTTCATTTCATGTATGCGCGAAATGCCTTAAAAATGGCTTTAAAATGGATTTGGAGCATGGAGACGATTATCTCGGGATTGCAAGATAACCAAACAAAACTTTTAGTGGATTTCTACTTATTTTATTAAATATCATCTCCACCAAACAGGACAAGCTTGCATCTGTTATAGTTTTGGAGAAAAATGTGTTCATTTCATGTATGCGCGAAATGCCTTAAAAATGGCTTTAAAATGGATTTGGAGCATGGAGACGATTATCTCGGGATTGCAAGATAACCAAACAAAACTTTTAGTGGATTTCTACTTATTTTATTAAATATCATCTCCACCAAACAGGACAAGCTTGCATCTGTTATAGTTTTGGAGAAAAATGTGTTCATTTCATGTATGCGCGAAATGCCTTAAAAATGGCTTTAAAATGGATTTGGAGCATGGAGACGATTATCTCGGGATTGCAAGATAACCAAACAAAACTTTTAGTGGATTTCTACTTATTTTATTAAATATCATCTCCACCAAACAGGACAAGCTTGCATCTGTTATAGTTTTGGAGAAAAATGTGTTCATTTCATGTATGCGCGAAATGCCTTAAAAATGGCTTTAAAATGGATTTGGAGCATGGAGACGATTATCTCGGGATTGCAAGATAACCAAACAAAACTTTTAGTGGATTTCTACTTATTTTATTAAATATCATCTCCACCAAACAGGACAAGCTTGCATCTGTTATAGTTTTGGAGAAAAATGTGTTCATTTCATGTATGCGCGAAATGCCTTAAAAATGGCTTTAAAATGGATTTGGAGCATGGAGACGATTATCTCGGGATTGCAAGATAACCAAACAAAACTTTTAGTGGATTTCTACTTATTTTATTAAATATCATCTCCACCAAACAGGACAAGCTTGCATCTGTTATAGTTTTGGAGAAAAATGTGTTCATTTCATGTATGCGCGAAATGCCTTAAAAATGGCTTTAAAATGGATTTGGAGCATGGAGACGATTATCTCGGGATTGCAAGATAACCAAACAAAACTTTTAGTGGATTTCTACTTATTTTATTAAATATCATCTCCACCAAACAGGACAAGCTTGCATCTGTTATAGTTTTGGAGAAAAATGTGTTCATTTCATGTATGCGCGAAATGCCTTAAAAATGGCTTTAAAATGGATTTGGAGCATGGAGACGATTATCTCGGGATTGCAAGATAACCAAACAAAACTTTTAGTGGATTTCTACTTATTTTATTAAATATCATCTCCACCAAACAGGACAAGCTTGCATCTGTTATAGTTTTGGAGAAAAATGTGTTCATTTCATGTATGCGCGAAATGCCTTAAAAATGGCTTTAAAATGGATTTGGAGCATGGAGACGATTATCTCGGGATTGCAAGATAACCAAACAAAACTTTTAGTGGATTTCTACTTATTTTATTAAATATCATCTCCACCAAACAGGACAAGCTTGCATCTGTTATAGTTTTGGAGAAAAATGTGTTCATTTCATGTATGCGCGAAATGCCTTAAAAATGGCTTTAAAATGGATTTGGAGCATGGAGACGATTATCTCGGGATTGCAAGATAACCAAACAAAACTTTTAGTGGATTTCTACTTATTTTATTAAATATCATCTCCACCAAACAGGACAAGCTTGCATCTGTTATAGTTTTGGAGAAAAATGTGTTCATTTCATGTATGCGCGAAATGCCTTAAAAATGGCTTTAAAATGGATTTGGAGCATGGAGACGATTATCTCGGGATTGCAAGATAACCAAACAAAACTTTTAGTGGATTTCTACTTATTTTATTAAATATCATCTCCACCAAACAGGACAAGCTTGCATCTGTTATAGTTTTGGAGAAAAATGTGTTCATTTCATGTA